>NW_010523879.1:0-79718 GCF_000687285.1 Phaethon lepturus | reverse complement strand
AGGAATGAAGGTGCTGTGTTGTTCAAATTTATGCTAACGGTTCAGTTTCCAAAGGGACGATATTCCAGCCAAGAGCTAGTACGGCCCAGCGCAGCCCTACCCCTCCCCAGCACCACTCCTAATTTTCCAAAGGCAGAGAACAGTCAGAAAAGCCACCAGCTTTCCACCGAGAGCCTGGAGCCTCACCTTTCCATTACCCAAAGCGTCTGACAGCCGGTTACCCTTGTGCTGCCTGAGCAGTACTAGACAGAAAGACTGGAATTAGTATTTGCTGCCAAAAAATATTGGATACTTTCTAATCACGCTAGGAGAGCTCTTGCTAGGTTTCCAATCTCAGAGATGCTTGATATAGTGGAGCAGGAAGGCAAAGTTTTGCTTTCAGGCTAGAATTCAATAATCCTATTTGAAGCAGTTGAAAAAACAAACTTTAGCCACTGCCTCAGCATCTAGAGCTGCAGGAACGAACTTATCTCGATTGTATTATCATTAAATTTTAATTCTCTCATTATATATACACCATACAGAAGTTAATTCAGAATTTAACCCTAGTAATCACACCATAAAAATTAGGTTTGTACATTTTGAGTTTTTATACAACTGCCGAATCCCATGAGACAGAGTTCAAGATACAGCACCTATTATTTTAATATTCTGTTCCTGCATTATCACCTGCCGTACTTATTTACTACTTATTTTCTCTACAATTCTCAATTTCCACAGTACAGCAAGATGTTTTTGTCTTCTATTTTATGTTCTATTAAAAGAGAAATTGAACTCATTGCTTTGGCTTTTACCATGGCACTTCAAATATAAGGCAGGTGCCTGATAACCATCTCACTTTTATCAGAAGTTCACAATAAATAGTTCCCATTACCTTTTCCTCTGCACTAAATATTGTTTCTTCACAGAAAATGAATGAAGAAGATGTTGTTAATGATTCAAAGAAACATTTAAAAATATTGGGCTGGATATTTCAGCTCTAACTTTACTTAGAATTGTATTTCTGACACGTTGCACATCCTATGCTTTTATGTCATATGTAAATTTAAACAGTACTATGTATTTTTAAAATCATATGTTGAAAGATCTTTAAAGTTGCAAGGCTAAGTGAAGGAAAGCCAAAATTTAACCTGACTCTGCTGCGTCCTGGTGCATTCTCAATTCTATTATGTCATAGGTTATTACATCTTGTTAAATTCAACTTGTCTAGCACTCTTCAGACCATTAAAACATTCTTAAAGAGATGTTGCATTTTCTGATTACAGTTTTTGGCTCTTATTTGTGTAGTCTTGTGTTAACAGTCTGATTTTCAAGTACATTTCTTGGTGACACTCAGCTTTGTCTGTGTAGGGCTCTTACTACTAAGTACTTGCGGCTGATAAATGCCATTCTTAACAGAGGTGATTTTCATTCTGCTTCGCTCCATTAGTTCGAAGTACAAAATTGCAATGAAAAGCTGCAATGTCCTCTTGGTAGTTTGACTCTGCTTTGAGTTCAGTGTTGCCCATATTTATCTAACTTACAGACTCATTTTTGGGGAAAAAGCCTCAATTTTATATACTTTTTTTAAAACCTGTCAAGGTTAGGGACCCAGTTCTGGGAACACTTTTCATGCAATCAGTTCCACCAAGTTCCCATCACCTGAGAAAAGAGAATGACTTGTTTCACGATAGGATGCAATGCGCAGCTCCGGTCATATTTTGCAGCCATTAAACTCAATACCATGGACTGTAGTGGGAAAACCCTACAATTCAGTTGTTTTAAACTGCCAGAAAACCTCCCAACTGCGAATTTCATTGTGATTTGCACTGGTGATGGGGGAACTATTTTCAGGCAACTGCACTTTAAGATTTTGAATTTCTCATCAGCACCCCAGTAATTAAGTATTTATAGATGACAAAAATGCACCTAGCAGGAATAGACCCATTTGTTTCCTACGTGCTTCAAACCTTTCATGAATAAAGTAGTACCAAGGGTAACCTTTCATGAATACAACCTTAGGGATCACAGAGCGCCCTCAATCAATGCAGGGAACTCATGTTGACAGAGTATATGGGGAACAGATTGAGGTATTAAAGCACATAGCCTCTGGTGTTTTAGATGTAAATACTATAACCATCAAATATTTAGACTCTTATGTAAGCAGTATGTCATTTTTTAAACAGTTACTGCTTGGAATAAATCTTTAAGGATGGAATTTTCAAAAGTGCTCAGTATTGGCCTAACTTTGCTCTTACTGAAATCAATCATAAAATTTTCACAACTTTGGGAAAGGACTTTGTCTGTTTATATGTTTCCACAGCACTAAGCACAATGAGTCTTGATCCTGGATGGGGCCTCTTGACTCTGCTCTAATCTAAATAAATTGATTTATATGAGATCAGTCAGATAAATGATGAGGAAACACACACATACATATAAAATAGCGAGGGTTTTTAAACGATGGCTTAGCAATACCTTGGAACTTCTTCATTATTTTCTCTTTGAATCCTAAAATTTGTATGCCTTCTATTAATTTTATTTGCTTGTTATTAATTTTCCCCAACATAATTCCGTGCATCTTTAATTTCCAGTAAAGTATCCAGTCCATAAAATTTAACCTTCTGTCTTGACACAAACTAATCTCATTTAGTTTGCACAATAAAATCATTAGTTTGGGGATCTAATTCATACTTTGTGGCAGCAGAATATAACCTCTCTATTGCCACAAAAGCTGTTGCTGGTAAGAGTAATATGTAACCTTCTCTGTATTCCCAGGAATAACTAGTTTTTTTGGACTGGGAAAGGGGAAGAGAGTGCATTTTTATGGGTTTGTAGAGTGGTTGGGTCTGTTTCGTTTGTTATTTCACAAGATTTACACAAACATTAATTTACCCAGGGATTGACTTTAGAGGCAGTTATTTTACTTTCAGATACGTGCCAACCTCAAAACTGTCTGAAAACATTTTATTTTCTTCCAAAGAGCTACAGTAAGACCAAGACAAAACTACTCCCACTTATCACTCTATGTGGGATTTTAAAAGGTCAATACTGCAATGTCTTTTTCCCTATTTTCTCCACATAAAATGCTACAAGTTATTGAAATGGAGGCTGTGGTTCTGCAGACAATTCTCTAGCCTTTTTCCTAGCAGCTGCTATCCTCAATCCCTCATCCCTGCTCCAGCCACTTATTCCCACTTCCCTCACTGCTCCTCCAAGTTGGACCCATACAGCTGGTTCTGGATCTATGTGATGAAGCAGACCGAGACTAAATCCTCTTTCTATTCCATGAAAGTTTACTTTTAACCTGGGCGAGCTCTCAGCCTGGTGATCCTATGCAGAGTTGTACTAGCACAGAAGAGGAAGGAGCTCTGAGGAGCCAGATCTGCACCTGGTAAAGACTGCATCAACACCCACCTGTGCCATGGGAAATATTTCTGAACATCCAAGAGCGTTCTCACCAGATCCCTCAGGAAAGCAAGAACAGGCACACGTTATATTGTAAAACTGGCAAAGGAACAAACATCAGGGAGTAGCCAAAGTTGTGAAATAGGCCAAGGAAGGAATCAGGTAGTGATAACAGCTTGTTCATCTTTACCTAAATTCAGGTGATGTTATCACTAACCCTAGCCCACTATATATTTTATAGTAAGCAGTTCTAGTCTTTCAGATTAGCAAACTCTATATATATAGTGCTTTATTCTCAAACTGTTTCACCACAAATGACAGCTCATTTCACAAACAGCTTATCTTGTGGTTAAAGATATATAAATACATACTAAAAATGCTGCTGAAAGTCTCTGAATGTATAACGCAGCCTGGTAGACATGGTAGTGATTGTAACACTGCATTGTAGACACAAATGTTAAAGAAACTTGGCAAGAATAATCTCATTTTAGCTACTCAAAATTCACATTTTCTCAGTCTTGTCCTCTTCTGATGAATGGAACATATGGGAGTATTGTTCATAAAACTTGCATTGCTTTTCTCGATGTCTACCAAAATTCCTCATCATGACAATATTTACCAAGATTAACATAGATTCAAATTTGAATTAATTACCTAAAAGTTTTTCTGTACTCCCAGGTTTACTGGAAAAGAAAAACACTTCAGAATCAATGTGTTGTGAGTATTTTACAGTAGATGTTATAGCAACAGAGGTAGTGGAGTGCTTGCCGGGGAAGGCAGCTACCCAGTTAAAAACCATCAATGCTGAGTGTGATAAAAGACAGGAAGAAAGTAGCTGCTTTGCCAAGAAGCAGTTTGGAATCTGACATTATAAACAAAACACATGTAAATCTAGACATAAATCCTCTCTCATATGCTGAAGGCTCCATAATATTTTAGCTAGCATTGCCACTTACAAACAAACAGTTCCTGAAATACAGCATCACAACTGCAGAACAGCCTTTAACCTTGTGTTCATCCACTCAGGAACCGTGTTATTTATTATCCTTTATCCCTTAATTATGGGGACTTCACCTACTGCTCTCTGCTCATTTGAAATGCAGAATAAAATACAATGGATGTCTGAAGACTTAACAGGTGTCAACCAGATATTTGCCAGCTACCGCTACTATTCTACTGGGAGGAGTTGCTGTTCTATAAATACTAATTAGAGTTTTGCACATGATCTTGCTGAAATACCTAAGGTGATGAGTGGCCAGTTGTTACTTTTAAAAGATTAGCACAATTTGAAAAACTAATGTCCCCAATGAGGCAATGCTCACACTGAATAATCAAGAGTTATAGCTGTTCTCTGCCCAAAGGGAATATTTGCTCACTTCATCATTTGGAAAATCTGCTGCCTCTCAAACAACTCACTCTTCTATTTCACTTTGAGAAACTTGTAAAACTTCATGCATTATACGTATGGTATATGTGCTTAAATGGTCTTCCACTGCTATGACCACATAGAAGGCTTTACCTTCCAAGGACAGAGCTTTTAGTGTGAAATCATTATTAAGAAACTGCAAAAAAATCAGGTTGTACTTCAATGAAGCAGCAAAGAAAAAGAAGATTACAGTAGAAACTGCATCAGCATAGCAAAAATTTAATTCCCTCAAATCCATCTCCCCTCAAATTCTTCACCTCCACAAATGAGACAAAGAAAAAAAAAAACAGTCAAAAGAGAACAGGTCTCTATTATAGGAACTGATTTTTTAATATTTGTAGTAGTTATTATTGAGAAAAAACACCAAGTTTCTAAAATCTTGACGTAATACTTCTGAATAACCTGCTAATTTTAAGCAAAAATGCTGTGATCAGACACAACACATTCCACTGGCTTGAAATAAAATCTTGAGTTTCATCTTGACCAATTTGCTATGAAGTGAACTGATGTAACATGGTGTGACACAATGCTGCATCTCTACGTATGAGCTGTGATTCATTGCAGTGGAATTTGACTGATGCAACCGACACAGTCCCATACTATTTAGTGTCAACATAGTGCATCCACAAAAAAAACACAGGAAAAAATGGGTAGAGGGACTCAGAACTGAACCTGCTTAGTTCTCTGTTATTTTTCTCTATCCCTCTGGGAAAGTATATTCAGAAAATCCATTACTGTGTATGGGGAAAATAGATATTTTAATCAGAGTTTATTTTTCTGGGTTTTCCTTTTAAAAAATAGTCTTTTTCTTTAGCATGAAACCTGTTTTTTTCCTTATCCTTCAACATACTGCTTCCTCTTCTTAAGTAGCTCATTACTGGAAATGTTTGGCCTTACTTCAAAAGAGAAGAATATGTCAACACCAGAACATCTGTGTCCACACAGAGTGCTTTGATGACAGTGATATATTCCATTTACATCAGTAACACTGGGCTGAACCTTGATGGTGACTGCATTTAAAGATCTTACCCCACAGGGCAAGAGAATACAGGTCAAAAACGTTGATCTGTGTTTGACACACTCTCTACTTCAAGAGCACTTGGCAATGATTTGTTCCGGAGTCAAGAATCATACTCACGGAATGTTGTAAAGCTCGGAGCCATGTTCACATAACCGCATTCAAAACAAACATTAAAATTCACAGTCTCTGGAGGCCAATCTACTTTTGATATGCAGGATTTTGCGAGCAATATGGTCATATTCTATCCTGAATATAGTGGCAACTTTCTCATTTAAATCAAAGGAGCGTAACTCAGGCTTGAATATCTGTTATGGAGTAATGTACCTATATCTCTCAAATGCAAAAAAGGAAAGAAGACACTTCATCACCCTAAAATTCAAACCTGATTGTATAAAAAAGGGAGTGGAATAGTGACACAGCATTGCTTCTATCAGTATGGCCAGAGAAGTTGGGACAATTTCAGTATGGATCACATATTGAAGGCACAGGCACAGTGTGGCAAAGAGGCACAAAAATGATGAGTTCCTCAAATATTTTAGTACAGAAGAGTTTAGAGATGAAGGATTGAGTTCTGCTGCAGAATATTTGCAGACCTTAGTTTCTGGTGATCTTCTTCTTTTTAACTTGAATTTAAAACCTTTTTTGTTTCTTCAACTTTTTGTAATTAAAATATCATTTTCTAGTTTAATTACATTATACCTACTAACCTGCTATGATAACTTAAATCTTAATATAAAGTGGAGAGTTCTAATAGTCTCCTTCAACTATTCTGAATCCTGAGTACCCTCATGTAAACCTCAGCACTTTTGCAGCATTGAATGATTTAGTATTGCTTACTAGATTAATATACACAAAGCATCAAACAGGATCAAACCAATGCAGCTGGATATTGCCTTCTTCATGTTCAAGGACCACAGCCACCAGTATGCTGCATTAGCAAGTGCAAGTACTACTAAATAGTATTTCAGCAAACAGAGGAAGAGAAAATTTTGTTTACAGGTTTCACTAGAATGCCATGGAAACAGATACAGAGGTAATTGTAAAAGGCATAATCCAAATGGAAGACAGCTCTAATAGAAAGCACGCGTCCAAAAATAATGTATCTGTTTTCCCACTTGGAAAACATATGCATAACTCCTATTAATATCAAGACAGAAAATTATACTGAGTAGACCCAAATATCACTAAGGTCCCCGATAACAGTATGAATTAATGTGCACCTTCAAAGTACAGCAAGATGTTTTCATACACAGACTATTAGAAAAAAAATAAAAATACCTTAGCAGAATAATGATCTTTTTAGAGAAAAAACTTACAGCTAGAATTTCTGAAACAGGATTAAAGTATAGTAGTAGTCCTATACAAGGAAGCTGCTCAACACCTGCTGCCTACACTGTGCCTGGCTCCAGGCAATGTTATTCATTCCTCACTTTCATGGTAGCAAAATACATCCCCTAAAAATATAAAACACAAAAATAAATAGATCTCCAGGGAAATGGAAGAGAAATCGGTTTTAAAAATAGTGAAGGAGCCTATATGTTCTAGAAAAAGCCCATTTTGCATTGTTTTGTAAGATTTACACTTTAATTTGAAACCAAAGGAAGGCATAAAATTTGTATGAAAGCAATATCTGATTTATAGATAAACTTAACACACAATATACTTAGTTGCAAATACCAGAACCCAGTGAGAGAAGGAAAAGCTTTTGAAAGATGATTAAAGCATGCTTAATAAATGTGGCCCTGAAATGCCCCAAAAGATTTTTCTGGAGTTAAATAGTAAACACAATTAACACAACTTTTTTTACAAAAACACAATGGATTTTTTTAATTAATTTTCAATGTTATTACATGCTTCTATTGAGCCGCAATTGACTCCATGCACTAACTGTATTGTGGGACAGCAAGGTCCATATGACCTTGCCATCTAGTTAAAAAACCAAATAGCCATTCTGTTGGTCATATGAAGAGGAAGCCATACAATAACGATAATCTCATGACCATCAAAAGTTAACATCTTATAGTTAGAAGTATTGTGACAGTTAAATATTTAAGAAAGATATATTTATAATGCTCAGATAATGTGCAGATTGATCAACTGTATTATTAATTAATCAATAAAAAGAAGCAGTTGTAAAGGCTTATGAGAATACATTCCTATACACACCAAACTTTACTCTCCCTATTCAAACAAGTCTCCCAGCTAAAGGCAAATCACATAATTCTCGGGAGTCCTGCATGCATTAGGAATTATTAGATTTACATATTATCATTCACAGTAGACATTTCATTACGTTTGCTTTGAGAAAATATACCACCTATATGGGTATTCATCTGTTTCATATGTGCATACCTTTCTGTGTTGTATATAAACGTAGCTTACGACAAGGTTGTTTGGCCTTCTTGTATCTTAGATAAAACAGACCAGAGACTACTCATTCACATGAGGTCAACTCACATGGCAGAGCCCAGAGTCTTCCACTAAAATCTGACCTCCCCAAAACAGAGAGAAGAAACACAAACAGCCTTTTGGAAACAGTCCAGGCCCAGTCCATCTCTCCTATAGTTTGCAGGCTTTACTTGGGAGACTGCTGGCTGACAGAGGCCAAAACTGGGCCAGGAACTGTCCTAACAGTTGGACAGTGAGGATGTCACTGAAAAATAATTTGGTCCGAGCCCTGACCGTTCAGTTTGTTTGAATGGACATCACTTCAGTCATGCTACTTAAAACATGGCACTATAACACACCATCACAGCAAGGCTGGATGGGACCTCCAGAGTTCATCTGTCCGTCTGCTCCAAAGAGAATCTGTCCTCATGACACTGGTTTTGCATCAAAGTTCTCTCCTAATCTTGCCATAAGGTGCACCTGAGCCATAAGATCTTCACTACATGAAAGTGCCAAGTAAAACACTTTTCTTTCCTCAAGCAAGTCTTTGAGCAGATAACTTACCATTTTGGTCTGCTTGTGGATTTCACCATTGGAGCCATCCCATCTCTATACAGGCTTTTTGTTTTACTGAAGTTGACGACATTGAAAATTACTCTCTGGGGGGCGGGGAGAAAAAACAACAAAGAAAAAATGTCAGGCATAAATTATGAAAGAGTTTATATGTGTATTGAATATACCAGCTGCATAAAAATATACAAAGAAAATATATGGAATAGATGTGTATCTTATGAATTATTGTTACTCTCCATATATCTCAGATAATGGATATCCTGTCTGTTCCTAGTATTTTAATAGTCCATGTCGTTCTACACTGCAGTGTTATACATGGAATGTATGTTTTGAATTTAGTATGCTGATTTTTCCCTAGGTATCCAAGCCATACAGAGAAATAGGTTATTCCTATCTGAAAACAGACAAGCAAGTCCAGTTTGCTGCAGTTAGTGTTAGAGAGGCTGGTGGAAATCTGGGAGACGAGGTAGCAGTCCTCATGAAACCTTCCAATTGCTTCATCTCTTAAAGATTCTTAGTTGTTTCTTTCAACACCTTTACTCAATGGCAGGGAAAAAAAAAAAATCTGATTTTTTCTCCAAAGAAAGGAATATTTCTCTTCAATTCCCTTGGCAAAAAGAAGAATTTTCCTCTGCAATAAATGTGCAGGATACCTACTGTAGAAATTGCACATAGCCATCATTCATTTGAATATGATAGAGAAGAACAGTCCAATTCTGATCTTAGTTTACACTAATGACTTTGGGAAAACTGTAGCTGATATTTAACAGTTCAAAGGAAGAGCAAAATCTAGATCTTTACTGGTAATGGACTGATACTGAAAGTAAATTCATGCTGGGGGAAGAAAAAGAGAAAACAGACAAAACCGTCTTCCTTACCATCTGTCTGCTGTAAGACATTTTATGCAAAATTACTTATTCTGTTTCTGTTAAGAAAGTCTAGGTTAGATCTAGCTCACCTCACATATTACATTTACTTTTCAGATGTTAAGTCCAGGATACCTGGTTTCTTGTACTCCTTCAATACCCAACATTAATGTACACAGAAAAAACAAAATAAGAAGACTAAATTAATTTTGATGTAATGTTCCAGGATATACTAATACATTCCATTTGTACCTCTCTCTTTAAATTTCTTTTCCACAGGTATCAGTGAAGGCAGACCACTAAAAAAGATATTTGTCCCAAGGTATTCACGTTTGGTTTTAGAACAAACTATTGTAATGTTCACACTCTTAAATGGTTCATGAGAAGTCTGAGAATTAAATGGCCGCTGTTTGAAATCAAACAATTTTGACTAAAACAATAAGATCAATTAAGCTTTCATATGTAAAATTTGGCAAAAACAAATCTGGACCTTCCAGGCAGTCTGCTTAGACAACAGTGAATTATAACAAAGTGAAAGCAATCAGCAGTGGGACACTGACAACGGGAGCCAGGCACATTTACATTTACATGTGGGGGAGATAGGAATCCAGGTAAACTATACAGCCCTAATTAAATATCTCTGTATTCAAGAAAAATTAAGAAAGTTTTTTTGAGGTGAGGTAGTGCTGAAGATTTTGTAAATGGAAGCACAAGCTGCTACATATGCAAACTCTGCAAATTAGTCAAAAAAAATCTAAGAATAACCTGTAGGTTTTACTGGAACTGACTCAAAAAACTAGCAAGTTGAGAAAAACACTTTCTAAAAGATGTTAATTCTATTTTGTACCAACATTAATGAGAAAACTACATATCCATGTACATGAGTTTTCATGTATTTTGTCTATTGCAGCATTCTGAGATTTTCTAATGGTCGTGAGATGAGCTTATTTTTATAACTCTTGATGAAAGCATGCACTTAATTTATAAAATGTTATATTTGTAATTTCAAGTATTTAGAATATTGCTTATCTGACGAAATATCCATCTTGGGACATCTCTAGTTATTTTCCATCTTCTTATGTTTACAACGTATGACTTTAAATTAGATATTGATATTTAGGTCTATATATATTCCATACTCTACACCGAAGCATTTTCCCGTATTAGAATGCTGAGTTTTTCCTCTGTTACTTAACTGTTCATATTTGTGAAAACAAATTAAGTTGCAACAAATGGTTTTGTTAATCTTGATGTTTGCATGGAGTGAATGAAACAAGATCTCCAAACCAATTGCCTTAAACTTTGGATGCAATCACGCCACTGTTGGAAAGAGAAAGTTGCTAATTTTGTTACATACTGACTCAGAGCAGACAGCTGGTAGAGAATGTTCTTATTCCAATCAAGCTTATTTTGTATAATGAGTCGGGCAAATGTACACAACTGGGTAAGCAACGTATATAAAAACAAAAATATGCAGCTCATTTAACAAAACACTGCAGATTATAACATTTCAACCGCTCACGTTCACCGCGAAGTAAGCAGTTAGCACTGCGTGCCGTTTTCTCAGTTATAACATTTCAACCGCTCACGTTCACCGCGGAGTAAGCAGTTAGCACTGCGTGCCGTTGTCTCAACATGTTAGATAGATAGATTGGCAGAACCAAAAATTTAACAGCACAGAACTGAGCTTTATCAACATACACCACTGAAGTAATAAAGTACACAAACTGCAGCACTCAAATAAGCAGCTGATTTATACGAGACTCCGTCTCGTATTCCTGGTGATAGTTAGAGTAGTCCATGCAGCTCAGTCAGTGAAGTGTGCAAAAATGTAATGACTACGGTATACACACCTTAGCCAGAAAAATACGCAGCTTGCTCAATACGGTGTGCAAACACCTTTGAACTGAATGCTATAATAAAAAGGTTGTGATACAGCAATCAAACGTTTGCTGAACAAATCTCATTTTTAGTCTAATTTTTGTCTGTACTGACATTCTTTAACACACCACTTATGAACTGTAAAGAGCAACAGGAGTAGATATACACCATGCACATTAAACACTCTTGTCTAAGAAAATTATCGTGATTCTGTATCTTTTTATGAATTATAGAGATGTACAATGGGTAGCATTTAATGAGCAGTATAATTTAGATACTCAAAAATTTAAAAAAACCTTGTAATTCTTTTTTTTCAAGAAGTGTGAAGTTAAGAAAATAAAACTAGATGAAATGTACTTACAAATTCCCTAGAAATTGCTCTGGTCTCTGGAGCATCGATTCAGAGAAAAATGACAGAAATCTTTACAATTCAAACTGATGCTGTACCCAGAATTATAACTGTGTGATTTCACTTCAGTTATGGTACGTTTTCAACCTACTGCATTATTCTGACAAACTGACCTGCATCTTCTGGGTAGTTGTAAGAGGCATGGTGCAGAACAGCCTCTTAGGACACCACTAAGTAAAACCGTGTTATTTGGGGGGATGCATCAGCATGGTTGTGGCTTCGCAGCATGAGGGAAAACTGCTGGAGTCTCAGGCTCTGTGCCTGGACTGCCAGATCTGAGACAGATGTTGGAGAAATGAGACAAGGCAGGTATGTTCTGCCTCCTGAGAGAAGGAAAGTGTCCATAGCATGTGCAGTAAATACGCATCGGAGTTATCTTGCTGCTAAAATCATTCAGAAAGAAAAGTAAGGAAAGGCTTGGTCTTAAATTAGCCTTAAAATTTACAGGTTAAACCTGTTTTTCCTATCAGTCCTTCACAAGCTTATTTCAGAAATTAAAAACATAGTCAGATCTTAAGGGATGCCCAGTGTTTTTAGCATAAGCAAGATAAAGACGAACCTTGAACACAAGGGGAAAAGATGGCTGAAATGTGTCACACATATCTTACTACCAGAAGTTTGCTATTTCCTGACTTGGGCTGGACAGAGCTGCTAGTTTCAGGGGGGCAAGTACACATCAGGGTGGTTTTGGATCACAGCAGAAGGCATTGAGCGTGGATGGTCATACTGAACATCATATTCCGACAGGTCTGTGTGAACACTGGGTGAACTGTGATCTCTTAAACATTCATTGTTCACCCAAATTCTGGCAGGTTTTCCAACTGAAGCAGGTATCCAAAAGAACAGTCACACCTTTGCCAAAGGTTAAGTGCCTTCCCCCGGGATAAGGACAGACTAGGTCCCTTCAGAAAGACTGCCAGGTTTATTTTGCATGGTTTTCCCTCGCTGACTTCTCAGGAGTCACTGAGCTGCTTTCGCTGACATTAAAAGTAAAAAAAAACCCAAAGAAACCAAAGAACACCATAAAATTCTGCCTGAGGCAGACACCTGGCACGGAAAATTTTGTGTCAAATCATTAAAAGTATGAGAAATTATAACTAGCTGAAAATAGGGTTTGCATTAGGAAGCATCAGGCATCCTTAATATTGATGTAACATACACATATTAAATATTAACAATTATTTAATATATTTAATATTAATAGCATACTAATGTCAATTCAATGAACAATGCTGCATGCTACAAGTATGATACAAACTTCACTATGAGCTGTCAAAGTACCTGGGGACCAATTGTTTGAAGTCAGGCAGGAACAATTTCACCACTTAACCAGCCAAAAAAAGAGACTGGGTACTAAGTAGTAATACTGAGACCTTTCAGCTGAAATTAAGTTTGAGCTCTTGTGCTCTGAGTGAGCATTAAAGATCCAAAGGTCCTGGATACCATGAGCTTTGCTTCGTTTTCACTGCTTGATGTCTTGACTTCCTCTCCTGCAGATTCTTTAGATATTACAGTATTTCGTGAATTCCTGAAACCTGCAGCTTTTTGTGAGCTGGTTCTTGCCTTTGACAAGAATCTTAGTTATCCTTTCCTTCCTTCCTTCCTTCCTTCCTACTTTTTAAAAAAATCCTTTCTTTTCTTTTAGAAATGTAAGTTTTCATCTCTTTAAAGGGCAGATCTACCTTAGAATTGCATTCCATTAAAAAATACACAAAGGAAAATTAACTCCTCAAGACAACCCCACGACTTGTGAGATTTTGAGTCACCATTTCTGGATGTGAGAAACCGGAAAAACAGGATTGCTGCCTTCTCACAAAAAGATAGTGCATTTCAGTATTTATGTCAGAAGGTCTTCGGGATCCTTCCTGACAAAGCGCCTTATACAAAGCTATACAAAAATAAATTATACTGGAGGGACATCAGAACGGAGAGGAAAAAAGTATCACCTGCAACTCTTAACAGTGCTGAAGAAAACAAGTAACAGGTCTGTGCAAAATCCCCAATGAACACTTACAAATCTCATTTTTCTGACCTTTTAAAATTTAAATCATTCATTACTGCTAACATTTTCAAATAACTCATACTTTCTTTTTCCCCTTGTAAGAACGTATGTCCTTTCAAATAGAAAAGTTTTTCATATTAATAACATTTACCTTTTCTTTCTCTTCACCTGAGGAGTTTTCAAAACCTGCTGGTGCTCAGGAGGGGAAAATGAATACTCACCCACTGAGGGAGGATGTTCGGGACCATCCAGAGCGCCACCAGAATCGCTAATCAGTTGTACCTGTGTCTTGTTAACTGGAAATGGTCGAGTCCTTACAAGGGAATGAAGTCTTAGGAAAGCGATACAGAAAGTGGTCTGCAGGTTGTGAGTTATAGGATTTTTTTCCCTTGGTAGAGCTCTTCATTTAGTTACTTGAGAGACAGAAATGCTAAAATCTGGGATGTTACAAAGAGCAACATTAGAATAAGACTCAAAGGATTTTAATACAGTAAGACCTCTGATACACTGCTATGCTAACTATAAAATGAGCTTAGCATTTATCATGGCATTTCTCTGTGTATTTGAGATATTCATAGAATCTTTGGGTTGACAGGGACCTTTTAAGGTCATCTACTCCAACCCCCCTGCAGTGAGCAGGGACATCTTCAACTAGAGCAGGTGGCTCAGAGATCCATCAAACCTGACCTGGAATGTTTCCAGGGATGGGGCATCCACCACCTCTCTGGGCAACCTGTGCCAGGGTTTCATCATATTCTTGGTGGTCATGATAGCCCAGCCCCTACAAGCTGTATTTGTGTTTTTTTCAGTTAATGGGTCATAACTGTATCATAATGACAAAAAGTACTCTTTGACATAATTAACAGTTCAGGCATCTGCCTTGCTTATCTGTCCTTTCTGGCTGTTCTTTCTTTGCCTCCAAATTAATACGCTTAAGCACAGACCCACAGGAAACATCTGTGTAAGGCAGCGTTTCCCATTTGGAATGTCACTGTCAATCAGCATCAGTGTTATCTCACTTAGGTCGAGGGCGGGAGGGTACTGAGGAGAAGGCCATCTTCTAGCAGAAAGTTTTCAAACAGATTTAGAGAGGAATTGCTGTTCCCTATTTAGTGTCATGCCATGGATTGACTGCTCATCTGGCTCCTGTGCATGATCTGTTGGACTTAAACATGGCGTGTGCAAGAGTCACTCCAGGTTTTCCCATTCAACCTTTCTTGGAAAATGGCAAATTTTTTATTGAACACCCTCCCCTGCCCATAGAAGTCAACTTTCTGTTAAAGTTCTTACTTTTCATCTGAACATTAATAACCTGAAACTTTCAAATGAAAACTCAAAAATGTGCATTTAGAAAGGAGCAGTGGTGTAATTAGACCGACTCACATTCCCTGCTTCCTTGGGCCAAAATCTCCAATAGAATTGCAAATGTGCCACAAGAAATATATGGCACTGTGTTGATTCATTAAAAAGAAACTAGCACAGGTCCTGACAGGGCATATAACCAGGCTACAGAGGTATTTAAAACAGGTTTGAAGATGAAAGCTTCTTGCCAAACTTTTTCCATTCTTTGTAGCAAAAGGTAAAAATAATTGCAAAAAAAGGCACCTTTGTTTAATCATCTCTGGGGAAAAAGGTAGTTTTATTTTTTGGTTCCTATCTTTTCATATACATGCAGTCTTTGGCAAAAGAGCCACTTCTAGTTACATTGTTAGGAAATTGCAGACCTACAGGAATATGTGACCAACTTTTTGTCTGGTATTTGACAGGATGTCTGAGCCCTGTTGGTCTTATCCTTGACTTTCTCTGTATACATGGGTAACATTTTCAGGTATCAACTGAAATATAAAATAAGGAAACAGTGCATGGTCTTTCACTGAGACTTTCCCAACTATCTAAATTATTTCCTAATGTATTCCATGCCATGTAACAGCCATTGCCAGATGACATTTGAAGTAGAGTCATGTATTAAACTCTTTCTACATAATTACAGAAGCTATCCATGTTTAGGTTATATATTCTTTTCAATCAATATTATGGCTGCAGGTGGATACTAACAGCTGGCTGTTCTGGAATGTGTTAGCAAAATTTGCTGATATCTTAAATCCCTCAGAGGAAGCAGCTGGAAAGACTTAAGTTTTCCTTTTCCTAATAGAAATTGTTTAGCCAGTAAGAAGAAATGCTGCAAAGTTTTGTAGGATTTAAAATAGTAAGAATAATGGTATATTCTTAGTGGTTCAAAAAGACAATGCTATCAACAAAATGTTTTCTGCTCCAACCCCTATTCATAGTATAGGGCCCACAGGATGCTCAAAACAACGCGATCAATCTGGGAAAAGGGAGAAGGGCCAGGAAAAGTCACTGCATCGTGGTTATAGGGAACCACTGTAAAAAAAAAGCCCATGTTTATGAGCACTGGCAGAAGGTGTGCCGCTGAAGACCAGAGAATGAAGTGGCAAGCTCAAGTTCATGTGGGAACATTCTGCTCACCTGTTCTTTCTTCTTTATAAAGTCTACTTTTCTGGGCCCTTCGTAAAGTGCATCAGTCAGCCTGTGATCCAGACTCAAAGACTCTCATACCAACAAGAGATACACTTACCAACAAATTAGCCATTTGTGATGGATACCAAAGTGATGTACAGCCATAATTAATTAAGCTTAAAGCATGCAGGTGGAGTGTTGAAAAACGACACTCTCCCCGAAATATTGCAAGGCAGTAGGTGAGCGTGGCACGAAGAGTGAGAGAGTGGCAGTGGTATTTGTATGGATCACAATTTTGTTCAACCCTTGAAAACACAGAAGGTAATAATCACAATTTAAACAGCATGCAAGCACAAAAGCAGCGATCCTTTTGATACCCAGGCTGGAAGATGAGAACGAAAAGGCCTTTTCAACTGCAGGCCTTTGCGAGAAGCAAAAGGAAGATAAAGAAAACCCTGTTAAGGGAGAGATTTGGATGAAGCTTTTCCAGCAATTGTTTACTTTGGATTTTTGTAGCTGGCATTTTTCACAGTTAAAAGCTATTGTTTGTCTCGAGCTTGTGGGAAAAACCCGTGGGGGAAAAGAAGGAGATGATAGCCCATAGAAAGACAGACAGGATATATGGGAGAGCTCAAAACCAGCACCAATGTATTTGCCTCAGTGTTCTCTGATGGGTTACAAAAACAAAGATTTTGATGCGTACAACCATTAGTTATTGCTGCCAGCGGTCTCGGTTACGTTACTGCGATCGTAGCATCGCAAACATATAAAACCTCTCTATTTACTTCAGTAACTAAACACAGATGTGCTTTGTGTCCTGGTTATTCACGGAGGTCCTTGGTTTTCTCTAATTTTTAATTCAGGCTTTTTGGTTGCTATTACAATGAAACCTTTGAACTTTTTATGTTCTTCCATGCATGGTTCTGAATAGCAATGGAATAAAGGTTTCTCTATATTGTGTAGTTCCCGTATATTTAGACAGAACTGGAATCAGATCTTTACAGGACTAGCTGCCGTGTTGCTGAAAAAAACACCCAAAAAAGGGGGTTTATGGAAAAATATAAACTATATGATATCAATTTTAATGAAACTAAAGGATGCTGTTATGTATGTACCTTTTTGTTTTCTTTTGCAAAATTATTAATCCCTGTTATTCTTACTGTAAAGTTAAAATACTTTTTTCTGCTCTTTCTAGCCAAATCCTTTTGCAATATTGCAACATTCACACAATTCACTTAGTTCTATGAGAAAATGTAATCAATATGTTAGCGTACATTGGAATCTTAACATTGACAACCAGTAGCTTGTGGTATTGATTTGCAAAAACTGCTTATGATTTCTACAGTACTTCAGCACTATTTCTTGTATTTTCAATTTTCACTGCCTTGAATTCTGCTCCAAGTGTCCAACTCGCGTACTAACAGACTATTCAAAGTTTTGTGCTTCAAAAGAAAACCCAAGGGTAAGTAGAAGGAAATCTGATCTAGTTCCTGCTATTTTCATGTACTTGTCTATTTGACATTTAGAATAAGATCTCAGAACTGCCTTAACCAACCATAATAGTAAGGGGATATACGAATTGTCCTCACAGCTTTGAAAATCCCCTTCTGAAGCTGAAATGCTGAATGTTAGATTCAAATGATGATCTCCCTCTGTTTGCAAAGATGATTTGCAGCGTGTGAATAAACATGTTTCGGTAGTGTCATGAACAGAACAGCTAAACAAAAGAACTGGGAGGATTTCAACAGGAAAGTTAAGTGTCTTAAAACCATGTGCCCTGTGCTGCATCTGTGTAACACAGGTGTCATTCCGCCCTGGCACTAACCCCAACTTGAGGGGAAAAAACCACCAAATAATGCATCATTACTGGGGCATGCGATATAACTGCAGTCCAGCAGGGCAGGTCCTTTTGTTTTCAAATGCCATAGGTAAAACTTACGCCTTGTCCTGACTGAGCTTTAAATGTGGATAAAAGAACATTCGTATTCAGAAAAGCTCTCAAACACATACATATTTAGCCTCACGTTTAAGTGTTCCTAGAGACTTAAAGTTAAGCAAATATTCACACTTTGTTCCTGAATAAGGGTGGATTTCTGATTCAGGATCTAAGACAGTCTAGCAGGATGGGAGAAAGATGCTGGATTTGCCAAAAGCCCATAGGCACAATTCATCCTTAGCAACTGATCACTGTAGATTGGAAGTGACGTTTCTGCAGCTTTGGGATGCAAGGAACATTTTTATTACAGTTACAGATCAACTTTAAGTGTAATATTGTTCTGTTAGTTTATGTAAATCAATCTGAAATGTTGCATGAATAAAAGGAATTTGAAAACGTATCGCTCATTTTTATTGGCTTCGAAATACTGAGTATATGGTGCTTTGCTGAAACTACTGTATTATATTAAGTTATGAGAAACATTGCTCAGATACTGCGCAAGTCTCAGCACAAATTCTGGTAATTTTCCACCAAAAATGAGTCTCCAAAAAGAGATAAATACGGTACAGTGCTGAACATCTCTAAAGAAATCATATCATATATGACCAACGCCCCTTTCAATATCTTACAGATTTGATTTGACTTCAGCTTACTTCCAAAAGCTAGTGTAGAAATCTGCTTCGAAGTGCCCTCTTGGTAAGAGAAAACATCATCTCTAAATGGTTGCTTATTCTTCTGCAAAGCAACAATAACAGCGAGCTACAGCTATGAGGTTACTACGAACGCTCTGTGTTTTTTAACAGGTATATCCTGTACTCTTTAATATGCCGGTTTGATGGGATACTTAAAGTTGCTAAAAAACCTTCTGGGGAAATGTAAAAATTGATAGCATTATTTCATAACACAGGGTTTTAATACAACATCTCAATATTAACCATAATGCTGCAAAAGATCTTTCACAATTTATGTTGTTCAATTTTTGCCTGTTGGAAAAGTTTTTTGGAAACAATATGTAAATATAATTCCTTTCAAATTTCATAGAATTTTAAAATTGTAACGGCAGAAGATACAAATTATTAGCAAAAAAATTTGCAACCAAAGATAGGAGACATTTCTCAGTTCCCTTACAAAGTAATCACAGGTGAGTATCTTTAGTCTTCCAGAGTATCATTTAAACTCCAAACATAGCTTCCCAAAACACTAATGCAAGTTTACACCTTTTTTTTTTTTTACTGCAATGCATATGACAAGTCTTCCTTTGATTTTACTTAAATCTATAGTTATTACATCATGAACCCTTCTCCAAGATCCAGCCTATAACCATGTATCACAAAGTCAAAAGTCTGCAAAAACCACTTCATCATCAAGCATGGGGAGGAACTCATTTACCACAAGGGAGGCAGGAAAATAGGAACAAAAAGTAGTGTATGCAGTGGCATGGGCAGAAGACTTTCAATAAATAAAAATTTTTAATATGGGCTTCAAAAACAACAAGTTTCCTACAAAACTGGGCCAGTGCTCTGTCAACAAAACACAAATACCCATTACATAGGAGAATCCTCTTCTGTGCTCCTTACACACTTGACACTGAATTCAACAGGAGTTTAAGATATGCCGGGAATGAAGACTTAAGATGTAAATGTGACTGTGAGAAATAAAATAGTGATTCAGATTTGGGGTGTCAGCTGCAAGAGGAGCACACAGTGCGTCTCAAGAGGGTAAAATTCAGGGATTAGCACTGCCTTAGTTATGGTTCATTAGGGATTTTCTTGGCATAAATCAAAGTAATCTAAATAGCACACTCTCACCCCAGATGCTAAGATCCCCAGAGTGGGAAAGCTGGCTCTTTCGCTCTCTGCAACAGCACCGATTCCAAACGTGGCCACCAAAGACTCCCCAAAATGGGGGCCACCTTTCCTCAGCTGGCAAATGCAGCACAAGGTGCAGAACCTGTCCACACCACAAACTCAGATCAGTATCTGTAGATAAATAATCCATTCACATCACGTAGCACTTCTGCTTTCTCAATGTATAAAGGCAGTTTAATAGTATTGTAATTTTATCTGTCTATACCATGGCAACTTTTATGAAACACTGACATAAAACTGTGACCAGGAAGATTTTTGCCTATTAAAAACGCCCCATCTTCCAAAACTGTATGGTAGTCAGGTACCCTCCTTTGGATCAAAATTCCTTTTCTCACATTGTTCCTCAGCTTATATTTTGAGACTTTTTTCCTTAAGTAATTAACTGAAAAAAGCATGCCTATAGGGGAAAAAAACCCAACAACCTAGCAGGATAGATTAAAATTTTGTCCGACTTTGTAACTCTATTACCCTAACCATAAACCAGATTACATGATATTTTACTAGAACACTGACAATTCTAAAACCTATTAAAAATATGAACAAATCAATAAAGATAAAGCTGAATTATACATATAAGGAACATTTTCTTTATTGAACAATTCTTATAGATCGTTTTGAAATAACAATGTTCTAGGCATTTACTTGGATGATCTTATTGCTAAGTTTTAACGTGATAACTATACTAGTTTTGCATTATGTCCTTACTAACAGCAAACAAGTAGAAAAATTGAAAGACATTCAGATATAAACATATATCAATATTTATGTAAATAGCTTCAGGGTTTTTGTCACATTAACACCATGTTTATTATTTTAAAAACTCTGCTAAAATGCAGTTGGGAAAAGGAAGAGCTTTTTACAAACATAACCACTGGTAACGAGGTTGAATTGCTGTAGTTACTTTTGCTGAGAAGACTTGTATTACTTATTAGAATTGGCAAAAAAAAAGATCATTTATATCAGCATGAAATGTAAACATGAGAAATGGCCTCATAAATTTAAAAGATCTGTTTCAATGTTTATAAAAATAGTTTCTTTGAAGTTCATACATTTCTGTATATAAATACAAGATTAGCAGAGTAAATTATAGTTCAAAACCAGGGCAGCTCTTGTCCCAAGAATTTGGTATTGCTGACCACAACTGGGTTTTTAAGATTTTAATCTTGATAGATGTTTAAGTGAGCTAACATGGTTATTTCAGCACCAGAATGTGTTATAGCAGACTTCATTGTATTATATATACATGATTTTCCCAAAGAAATATACCGTTACATATAGAGATTTTTCTTATGAAAAAAACAGGGCGATTCTCTTTGCTTCTCTCACCCCTGGGACGACCTCTCACAATAAGAATTGTCAGTGCCTTATTTATAATGGCAGATCTCAGGTTTGATTCTGGCAGCTTTTGATCTCTTGATGGCCCAAAAGCCTTCAAATACAGAAGAATCTGATGCTTTTTTGGCATCCTGCAGTGTGCCTAAACCTCAAAAGCAAGTTTTAGTCCCAGAAGTGAATTACTGAAGCAGTGTAAACAAAACAGAAACATCACAACATTATTAATATCTCAAACAAAATATCTTTGTCAGACAGATGACAACTTCAGATCATTTGAAAAGCATTTGTAGAAACTCTACAATCTGCAAACAAACTTCTGTTTTACAACGTAAAACGAAAAAGTACATGAAACTAATGAATTATTAAAACCTCAAATATTCTATTTTGACATCCATATAAAAATTCAAGTATATCCATTCTTTCAAACACTTAGTCCCTGTAAAAAAAGATTCCTGCACATTTCTACATCCAGAAGTGCATATAACTACCTAGTTACATCATAGCTGTCAGTAAATAAGATACAAGAGCTTAATTGAAAACTGTCTTCAATGAAGCTCTTATATCTGGTTTATTGAAAAAGAACACAATAAATGAGAGACAAAATATTTTATATAATATAAAAGAAATAACTTTTGATGAACATGTGACAGTGACAGTTATTTTATCCCTAGAAACCTCTTCTTTGATAGACTATATTGATTAGTTAAGATGTCTAGACAAATGCAGAATACAATTGTCCTAAATTTCAAATGGGAGAATATCTTTTTTCTCTATTGATATGTTATTCTTTAACTCTTAGCAAAGCTTAAGGTTGTTTTTTTTCTTGCGATAAGGGAAATGGAAGGGAGAGAGGAGGGAGAGGGAATGGACCACACTGGGCTACATAAGGTCGTGGGTTTCTTTTTTAATTTTAACACCAAGATACAATAAAACTGGCTTGCCAATTTTCAGTTTTATGTCTCTCAGTGCTGCTTTAAGGTTGCAGTGGATGCCATAAAATACTAGATCTATGCCCCAGTCTATTAGGCATCATACATTACTTTTTTTAAGCAAACTGGAAAAAGAGGTAAAATGCTGTAGACTAGCAGGCTTGATACTGTAACCTTTTCATACCAGGTGATATGTTTACATAAAGATAGTTGCTATAATGTCATTACTGGGAATCAAGGCACTTTGAAAATGCCTATTCCTTATGCCAATCTGTAGTGGAGTTAAATTAGCAATGAAGCACCGTACTAGTAACACATCCATTAATCAAAAAAGGAAAACAAAAAGGCACAACAGAAATGTGAGAACACATTTGGAAACAATTCAAAGAGACTGGGGAATGACAGCACTGATTTGCCAGACTAATGAAATTCCTTGTTCCTAACCACTGAATACCTGCGTGTTCTGTACGAGGCCCCATTCTGACCAAACCTGTGCTGTTAGGTTTACAAATAAACGGGCTAAACTTTTTGCATTATTGGTCAGTGATGGCATGCTTAGCCCCCACACCCTGTTTACATTCCATTTCTTTTACACTTCTAAGATATAACATGTCTTTTACAAAACAAGAGCTCTTGCCATTTAAACCCCGCAGTTTGTGTTCGTCATGCATGTCAATGGCTGTAAGCAATTTAGAAGGTTTAGTCTTTGAATAATGGATAAAACTGGCAATATTTATCAGTAAATAAATGGCTAATTATCGCAATTTAGGAACTATTCCAATGTCACGTTTTTTCTAAATAAATGGCTGGAAAATTATCTCCCTTGTATACCAATGTTACTTAAAGAAAAACTATGTAACAACTTACATCATTCTAATGTTAGAATGAAGAGATTTCGCACCTATTCTAAACACAATGCAAGAATGTTTTAATTTTTTTAAAAAGGGAGAGGAATTCAAAGATAGTCAATTCATTCCCATGTTCTGCGCAGAGACAGTTTGCCCAGTAACAAACCTGTTCCACCTTTCCAAGGATAGTAAAAGAGTAGCTAGGACAGCTCCAAAGACAAATTGAGATGATGTGAGCCATTTTGAAAAATTTCTCATTTCAAGACACATTAGGAACAATTCTTATTCCTTACACCTGATTCTGACTGTCTGGAGCAAGAGGGTGCAAAGATCAAATCCTCTTCAATATTAGGTGTGATTCAAACCCACACACTTCCCGATCAGAATCATACTGCCTTATGAAGTCCTTAAAAAGATCTAGAGTTAAAGTTTTAAAACAGTTCCCCGCTTTCCAATTCTACTCAGAGCATTCATACCACAAGGCAGTTTCAACATCAGTGTTTCTGAAATCGGAAAAGGAAAATCATCAACCACTTCAAGCAGGTCCTGCTTTGACATCAGAAAGTCAATTCACTCAGCTTAGCAGCATTCAATTCTCAACAACATTTTGTTCTGGGTCTCTGTCAAGTTATTCTAGGCTGTGAAATTGTCAGGAATGATGGATGACTATCAGCCTTCTGCTATCTTCTTTCCTTCTCCTTAGAGATTTGCGGCTGCTGACTGCAAAGCAAATTCCTCTTTTCTTTTTTTGCACAACATACCAAATGAACAACAGTAATTATGAGAAAGCCTACACTACAATTACTTTAGCACTTAACTTTGTATTGACATCTGTAAGAGACAGAGCTCTCTAGATTGATTAGCAATGATATAGTTTCCTGTCTTTTACTAATATTGCTTCAGTCATCCTTTACATGCAATTTGCCAAAAAAACCCCCACTGTTTTTCTCTTAATATTTTAAATTACATATTGAAGTAACTACAGGAAATTTCTAATACTTTATGAATATAACATATTATTATTGTACCAGGGTTTCAAACCATATAGTACATGTAACATAATCAAAACCAACATAAGAGAATAATTTACGGATATTAAATGGGATTTTATTTGGGAAGATACTAAAGCAGCATTATTGTTCCAGCTTGAAATCCTTACTTGAACAAATCCTATTTGACCAGCCAGTTGCAGCCGTGGTATATATAGGGGAAAATTTTACTGGAAGTAGCATTAAACCTATTTACATATTGACAGAATTTGATGTCAAGTATTTAAACCATTTACTAAAACTAAGTACAGGAAGAAACACCTAGCGTGGGGGAAAAAAAATAGGGAGAAAAAATACAGTAGTGAGAGAAAATAAACTGGGACATCCTTCAACACCATGCCAATTATAATTCAATCTTTCATATTCCTATTGCATTCAAAATAACTGCAAATTTTATCACAAACAATTCTCCAGCAATGACACTACATTAATTAATTTCCATTACTCTCAGCCACGTAGCTGTTCTTTTCAATTAAACATCATATCAGCTCTGCTCGGTACACTGGGCTACATACACACAGTTAAATGAAAGTCTATTCCACCGCAGACAGTATGGTCAATCCTGAAAGATATAGATTCAGTAACGCCAAGGAAATCATTATCAGATACCATCATCATTGCCATTAACATTAAGTTCAAACAAAACCAAGACAACTCCACTTGCCAAAAAAATCTTAAATAGACCATAAAGATTTTTCCTCTAACTCATTAATATACCCTGGCCAGACAAAAGGCTTACATTTACCATTTTTTCTTAATCACAATGGATACAAATGAGGTAGGAATAAATGTTTCTCCCTCACAAGTTCCTATTACGAAGCAGGGAAGAGTTGCAACTTATTGTGGTTAGAATTTACAAAAGACAAAAGTGAATGTATTTAAATGGGGTCATATTAACATAGAGATTTCCTCCTTGACCTTTATTCCTTTAAATGCACTTCTTATGTCAAGTAGTTACGTTCTGTTTCTTTTAAATAGAAAGTGTTTAACTCGCTAGTGTTTAAGTCGCTAGACATTTAATACAGATTTTGCTGTAGTTATTAACTAATTTGTTATTGTCTCAGCATACCCCTGTTTCCCTCAGCTTTACTAATGGATAAACATTTTGGAAAAATGAGGAAAAGAGATAAACTACAGAAAAATAGAAACTCCTGCTTTCTAGAAAAACAAAATCTGGGCTATAATGTCAAAATTCAGCTCAGTGCCTTTGCGTGACATTCTGCTACAACCACTGGATTTGTCAGAATATTTTGAAGGTCCTACCATTTGATATGTATTTTTATTTATATGAAAAGTAAGCTGTCTGCTGTACTGAAGTACACATCAGGAAACCAGGAATGGTTTCTGCTGGTATAAACATTAATTTACTTTCGTACTTTGACCTGTTGTGACAGAATGCTGCCATATCACTTACAAAGGGATTAATAAGTGTTTAAGCTGCATGGTTCATTCTATCAAAAAATACCAAAAGGTCAGTTTAATTTTTATGAACTTCAATGTGCAAAAGATTACTTCTCATAGATGTAAAAAAAACCAAAACCACAGCTTTCATCTGTGAGCAAATCATGCTCTTCAACACAACATTTGCATACAGGGATTTGACCACTTTAACGGTGAATAATGCTTTTGTACACCAGCAGTTATATTCACTTTGTAGAAGAAAATTGACTGAAAAAAATGCAACTCAGTATGAATCAAGGTTGCAGAACTTGGCCCTAAATAAAATTACGCCCAGCTTGGTCAAAAAAAGTACTTCCAAAACATCAGGTCAATACCAGGTCAAAGACTATCAAGCTATTTAATCTAGAGATCTGTAATCTATGAAGTCAAGTTTTACATTGAAGGTAGCTAATCACTGGGACCATATTATCATAATTAATCCTTAATCAGATAAATTAACTTACTGATATGTTAAAAAAAATTTCAATCTTTTTCTGCAGTAGAAAAATTAATATAACCTCTCCTAGGAAATGTCCTAAATGTCTCCCTCAAAAAGTCATTAGCTGGAACCTGCAGTATATGGTAACTTAATGTCAGAAAAAGAGGTAACGGACGTTAACAGTCCCATAATGAGACGAAATGTAATTTAAACAGTAATCTCATTACCTAAAAATAAATAAACCTCTTCTGCTTTACCTTTTAGACTTAGCTTAGGCCTATTTGTTTTATCTCCATTTAAGTTTCAACTTTAATCATATCTCAGAAGCTTTTACACAGAAGAACTGCGGCAGCAACTGGGTTTGTCTACAATATTTGCCTGCTTGTAGCTGTTTATTCTGAAATTTCTCATTTGCTGCCAACTAGAAGGCAACATCCAAAATCATAGAGCAGAGATAGGATTTAAATCACACTATCAAGAGAATCACTTTCTCACCAGAAAAGTTTGAACCATATTTAATTAAATATTCATTTACTTCCAATACACTCATTTATTTTTCTTATACAAATAGTAAGAACCAGATATGTGTATAAATAAATGTTGCATAAACCCTTTGTATCATTATATAATGTGATACTTATACCATTATCTTACAATTCGTAGAAATACAGAATTTTTATTGGTAATTGTGTTTTCTTAAAAATGCCTATGTCTGAAAAGAGACCTTATGTATGGATATCTGCCTATATTGTATAAAAAAATGAGAGGGAAGGAGAGAGAAAGCAAATGCATATTCTTTATGCATGCAATCAATTAAATACTGATAATTAAAATCTGCAACAAGACCGAGTTTACAAAGTATTTCCAAAAACAAAAACAAAACTCTTACCTGTGCAAGTCATTTAGGCACAAAATAATGTATAAACAGTCTTTCAAGGAAACCATATGAAACTAAAGCGAAGACAAATTAACTCCAATTTCCCCAAAATCACATGTACAGCATATTTTCCTTCTAACCCATTAATATGCTCCAGCCAGACAAAAGACTCACATTTGCCAGTTTTTCTTGATTTTATTCTATGTAACAGATGTATCCCATATATTAGGTAGAAATTCATCCTTCTTCCTCACAAGTTCGCTTTATGAAGCAGGAAACATTTGCAACTTACTGTAGTTTCAAATTTGCAACATGAGAGTGGGTGGCTTTAGGAAAGGTCATCTTTTCTCTTTCATTCTCCACCCCTCTCCAAATTTTTTTTTTTTGTGAGAAAGAGAACATTTTCTATGTTAAATAACTATTAGCGTGTCAAAGTTAATTATACCATCTTGGAAGCTGTGTTGTTCTTCTACACAACTCCACCATGCTTCAGTTCTTTGGCACTATTTTGCACAAGCACATCACTTGTGACTTGTTGACTCATGTTCATAAAAACAAGCGAGGAGTGACGATTAAAATAATAAGGACAGGTAGAATATTAGTATGTGAAGAGCAACGCCACATTAGTAGAAAAGGAGGTCACAGTTTTGGGTACACGGAACTTGCAAGGTTTCTATGCATGGGGGAGGTAAGAGGTCACCCTGTTGGGTAGCAACGTGGGGAGACATAATTCAGGTAAACAGCATTGTCCTCAGCCTGTCATGTTTTTCTCCAAGATGTGCATTTTTACTCCTATCAGGTATTGAATTTAGTTGCTCTAAGCTTTAATATGTTATTTAAATCAGGTTTATCATCATTTTTAAAACTTTCTAAACCATTTTTTCTTTTAATAAATCCACAAAGCCCTTTACATGCATTACTGAATGAGCTGTTCTTTCTCTTGATGTATTTGAAGATAAAAACAGATATAAATTCCACAAATTTTAGGAAATTGAGAAAAAAGGATTTCAAAATTGACAGTTTCCTAGTTGAAGACTCCAGAAGCATGCATGGAAGTCCACAGGCCATGGTAATTTTCATAAATCAAATACTTTTTACTGAACACAACACCCTTCCTTTCCATTCTATCATAATTTCTTTTCAGATGAGTTACATTTTTGACAGAAGAACATGTTGCAAATATGTTGTTGTAATCTATCCTTTCATTAAGGTGTTATGTCAAAGTTGAGCAATGATCAGATTTTGGACAGCATAAGAAACAGAAAAAGTTTTGAAGCATTGTGACAGAAACTTCAGTAACTTTTAACCAACTCTGCCCATCTTTTTTATTCTCAAAGAATTAGAAGATTAAAATTGAGCAATCTTCACTTGACATACAACAAAAAAATTTATAGATGGAACATTTTTAAGACCTTTCTGCTACAGGATATAAAGATAATTATCCCATGGACATGACTCATCCTTTTCATGTTTTAAAGGCTGACTGACTGAGATATCAGTTAAATTGCAAGAAAAAAGGATAAGGACTCCTGTTCATGTGTATAAGTAATGATTATTTTGCTATATTATGCAGAATATTATGAAAAGGGCAATAACTGAAAACAAATATTTATTCTTATTTTCTGTTAGTCTGTAGTCAGACTGGTGCCTCTGTAAGCTGATACTAGCATTATCAACTGCAAAGAATAACACACAAAATTCAAAACATTTGGTCACACCCTAAGTTTTATGTTAACTGATGTATCTAAGACACTTTCACTTTCTTCTTGAAAATAATCAAACAACTATATAGGGATGAAAAAGTATTAAAACATTTGATATTGTTGTTTTTAAATATCAGTAGCCAGGGGGAAGAATATACATTTTCAAGCAAGCTTTTAGTTATTTTTTCCCCAACAGAAGAAAGGAACTAGCATATTTTTGGCAACAACTGTTCTCTATCCAGATGTATTGTTTTAGCTAGGTTGAATCTTGAAAGGCAACACTATTTTCTTTCACAATGAAGTGACCTATCTGAATGGCTATGGATAATGCAGTTTGCTGCAGTCACCTTATCATTTGTCATACTTTCGTATTTCTTAGCAACAAAGAAAGTTGAAAGAGTTCTGGTTTTGGAAGCTCCACTAGAATTGTATTCGTGATTCACACTGTTCCTTCTTTGGCTTTCATCTCACAGTCCCTGCTTGCCATTATACTATTGAGGAGCATGACAAGGTCTTAAGCAAGTTGGATGAGATGCTGTAAGTCTGCAAAACATGACACAGGCTCACATTGCAGTGTCCCCATTCCTCCTCCACCTTCATTTCACTCCACGACTCGCTGACCCACACAACACAGCTCTCATTTCTACATTTCTGTGATGCTGTGGTGCAGCCCACACTACAGATCAGCCAAGCTCAGGTAATGTCCGTACCGTAACCTCTGTCAGCAGCCGCCCCAGCCCCTATTGCCATCCAGTTTCTCAGGAAATTGCTACAATCATGAGACAGAGCTATAAGTCCGTGGAAAGATAAAATCACAGAGAGAGAGACACCAACATGGAAAGGTATAACAAGCAAACTAATCTATGATTCTGTGATTCTTTGAAACAAAAGAAAACAGGGGGTTTAGCCAGGAGTACCCTTGGTCACCGGGTGAGCTGAGAGACGGGAGCTGCTCAGCCATCGGTGTGGTGTGCGTCCATGCCCGTGTTGGAGCAGTGAAACACGGCGTCTCAGCAACACCAAGGAGGACCTCCAACAAGTCACAGAGACTTTTCCTGGTTTTTGCAGAGATTTTGCTGGCCAGCAAAGATGCTTCTAGGTAGCCATTGGCATGCTAATGCTTAGCCTCGCAGCTCATGAGATCCTAGCTATTTTGTGTGTGTGTTAGACAATAAACTTTACCCTTTTAGGCTGTGTATGTGCTGCTTGCAGAGTTGGTGCATGCAAAACTAAAGATGCCCAAACAACAGAGCAAGTAACGATACTGCGATGACCCTCATGTAGGTTTTAAGTGTGAGTGTACCACTGTGGTGTGTGACGTATTTCTGTGCCTTGCATGCACTCCTGTGCTTAGAAAGCACTGGTCTGTGGATCACACCCCACACGGGGTGTTTTCATCCTAGCCAGCCAGCAAAAGAAGGGCTCAACATTCAGCATCCCTGGCTCGGGCCTCAAATTGCCTCTGTGAGAAAAAGGGCATCAGGTAAGGGCCTGCTTTTCAGAAGGAGGAGCAAACCAAAGGGAGACGGGAAATTAAGTAGGTAAAATAGTCCAGCCTTACTCTGCAGCATCCCCGAACATCTCACAATCATTTCAAACATATCGACACTCCCAACACCGAAAGCCCTCCATGTACCCCACACCATATCCCCTTGAAAAACCTTACCAACCCTGCCAGCTCTCCCAGGGGCAGCAAAATTCAATTTTAACCACACTGCTGAGAAGACTTTAAGCTGGCTCTGATATGAATAATAAGCAATGATCCCATTGGACTAAGCACTGTACAGAGACATAACAATGAGTTGGTCCCTGCCACAAAAGCTTACAAGCTAATTAATGAAAAAATAGGTTTAGTCATATCTGTACAACAGTCTAAAGATGTAAATGGGAGTCCCGTGGTGAGTGGTCCAGCACTGTATGAAATGTTGCAAAACTTTTAGTCCAAAAAGGCAGGACTTGGGCACATTCCTAAATTACCTTAAAAATACTCCCCTAAAGCTATCTAGAAGCAGGGAGAAGGGAATCATGCGAAAGGAGCATGTTGTAATTACAGATGTCTCTGTATTACAGTCTGGTTTTTATTCCAGTTATCTCAGTCTGTTGGTTTTGCCCTAATTTTGGTATTTAAGCACTCTGTGATTCTTCCCCTGTGCTACAAAACCAGTGTGATCACGGTGAAGTATTCTTCCTTTATGACTTTTAACAACTTAACAATATGAAGAGAATATAATCCGATACCGTGTTATATCCTCCCAGGTCTACAAACTGGTAGAGGTGATAACTCCAAGCTGTGTGAACTCCACTTTTTATCTCCCTGATGTTACTATTATTAACTGTTTCACTTTGGATTATTTTAGCACAAACACCCAGCAAGTTTACCTTGTATTCAAAAGACAACCTTACATCTTTCAAGCCATGAAGAATCCAGCTTCCCCAATGCTTCTTCAACCCCAGAAACTTTTTTTAATGCTTTTTTTATGAACTGTTGGGCGAATCTGCAACAGCATGAAAATAAACTATTACATTCAATGAAATATAAACAGCTCAAGGTGCTACTAAGAAAAATGATGTACAATGACACTTTAGATGGTGGCTTCCAGTCTGGGTGAAAATACCAGTTGCAGTGTTACTCCCAGTGGTGAGGCGTTTTAAGTACAGTGGCACAGAGCCTGTAGGATTCATTTGCAGAAGCCTCCGCTTCTGAGAAGTGTTTTCTCAAGGGGTTACACCTATCTGCCTGTACTGTTTACAGTGTGGGAAATTCCCAGGGCCAGACCGAGCTTCTCATTCTTTTTATTACAGATTCTGTATGGCTGCAGGCTCAAGAGTGTCATTCCTGTAAGTATCAGGGGGCCTGAGGAACAGCTCCTTGAATAAACCCAAGTGAAACTCTGTCTAGACAAGAGAAGTGAGGCAGTTTGATTCACACAGTTCTGGGGTCCAAGAGGAGGAGGAGGGAAGCCCAACTGCACATCGAGGGTTCTGCCTGCAGATTTCTGCCTGCACTCAGCATCAAAAGCAAGCTTTTTGTGCCCTGTTAGGTGGTTCTTTGTTAATTCTTGTTAATTCTTAGTTTAGCCGTCCCATTGCCCGACAGGGACAGTCTCTCTTTTTTTTCATGCAAACTTTAAAATAGTACTACAATTTCAGACAAAGCAAGCTGGTTTTCTGGAAAGATTAAAAATACCCGATAATGAAAATACAGGCAATTGAAATGGGGTTATATTAGATCAGTTTTACACTGTAGTCTTCACAATGCAAATCGTATGGAGTGAACACAACAGCACTCACAGAGAACACTGCATGAAAATAATGTATCTAAATGCAGAAAATTAAGTACGCCTCTATTATTTCTATCCCTAACAGAAATACTGGGTTCAGTTTTTTATCTATATCTTTTTTCTATCTATTCTATTAATTAGAAAGACAAATATTAAAAAAAAAGAAACTGCATGAAGAGGATATTAGTAGGGAAAAAAAGTCATTATTCATGAACTAGTCAGTAAACTAGGATGTTCTTTGCACATTGTCCAGTTTTATCTACTTTTTGTTTTTCCTTTTCTAAAAGCTTCACAAATCACAAACTGGAAAAAAAGCAGACATGAGTAATTCTAAATAATGTGGAGGTTTCTAAATGGAACAAAAGTTACAGAAAAATATGCACTAGATGACTTTGCAGATGCAAGGAGAAACGAGAAAATTCACAGTATTCAACATATCTCAAAACTCTTCATTACTTATTTTCTGTAGTTGGTCTAGCAGATACACAGTAGCATGCTATTATTGTCTGTTTCACAGACATTTGCCTTAAAAATTGAGCGCACTGTACTCTGACTTTTATCTCTGAAATTTCTATTTATCTTCTAATAGCATATTTTTAGGTTATTCGGAAACTCACAGATGATATTATTCTCATTTTACTCTTCCTCTTGTCCTAAATATCAGTGGAGATAAATTTCAGCAAAATGCATAATTTAGTATGATTTTATCTAGAAATACATTCAGAAATATTTGGGGAAGGTTGTCCTTTTAAACCTCTGGAAATTCTTTAGTTCTGGAATCTTCTGAATTTGCTTTCTGTTCTCAGGATATTTTTGATTGCCAGGACTGAATTGTTTATAATTACTGTTGTGGTGGAGAACAGTTTCTGTGTTTCCAAATACTTTTATCTCTTGTTTGTTTTCCAAAACTTTCAGGTTCTGTTCTATTAATTTTTCTCTGCCTGAACGCACAGCTAACTGCAACATAAATCATCCAAAGACACGGATTTATCACATCTGGAAGATTCTCTTCAGTACTGTCTACAAGGTAAAACCTTTAATTTTTCATCCACCTGTATTTCACGTTTCCCCATTTTATTTGGCACATTTAAACTAGATGCAAAATACACTTTCTACTTAGTCACGAAATAACTCTGACAGGATATGACAGCTGTGCAAAATGGAGACGACGACCTTTAAAAGGTTCACAAAACAGGATACCGGGACTCTGAGACACTGCTACCACATGTACTTGCCAAGCAAGAGTCGATTAATCAAGATACTATGGCAGGAAAAATGTTTTCTCAAATTTGCGACGCAGAGCTGAGGCTGGCTTGTCGGCGGGCGCTGTTAAAGCAGCCGTGTTCAGTCCCGTCTTTCAGCCCCGGCTCTGGCACCGACGCATTTTGTAACCTCGTGGCAAATCGTGCGACATCCGCGAACCCCACTTTTCGTCTGCAAAACAAAAACAGTAGCACTAACCCGTCTTCCCAGGTTGTTATTATTAGTCTTAACTAATTAATGTCTGTAAAATGCTGCGATCGTCAAATGAAGCATTATTTATACATGCAATTACTCTTATATCCCTGATAATGGATAAACAGGAAAGAAAATCAAAAGAGAGGGAAGAGCAGCTTCATTGCCGATGCATCAGCTTTCCCCTATTGCTCTCATTAGTCCTTCCTGCTTTAACCACTCTGTTTTTCAGTTTTTCCACCAGCGGAAAAAATTGTATCATCTACTTCATGAAGTTGGAAGTATATTTGCAATGAAGTGGCATGCGATACTGTGCGATGATCAAGTGGGAAGCTCTGAATAACTACTAAGTGCTAAGGTGAAAGAGCATCCAACCACAGGCAGTGCAACAGGATTTTAAGCCTGGTAATATCATAGCCGGGTGAAAAATATGCGGCTTAGATCTAAAATCCTGCAAGGCTTTCTCAGCCTGGGACTTCAGGACTAGTAGCATAACAGCAGAAGCAGCTCTGTTTTGTATCCTACTGGCTCGTTTCAAAGAGCCCCTCACAGCACAGACACTCAGGTAGGAAAAGTAGAAAAAGCTGAAATGTGTGGGAAATATCAGAAGGTATAAAGACTGACATTTATCTGAAAGTATTTTTAATAATGCCTTCACTTTTTCACAAAGACTATTCTCAATAACACCTGCCTCCTGTTATCCAGAGGAGGCATTTCCATGGCTCTAGTGTGAAAAAGGGGGGAAAAAAAACCAAACAAAAAATTGAGCAAGACTACATGTGCTGCTGAAGAATACGGTTTCTGAATTAAAACAAATCTGACATGCATTTTTGAAGCTTGCTTTGCCTAGATAGGTTTAAAATATAAGTAGCTTTGCCAGTAAACAAGCAAGTAAACAACAGAGGAGGGCATGATAAGGAAAGGTCCAAGTCAACACTCGCCTTGGAAAATGAGAACCTACAATTAAGAAATAAGATAACACCAGGAGGCTTATCCCCATTTCAGTCACAGATGTGTCTATATGATTTATATGTGAAAAACAATATCAAAACAAACCAAATCAAAACAGTCTTCACATTTATGGGGCTGTGAGTTTGTACTTTTCTTCAGTTACACAGTGATAATTAAGAGAAGACATTTGAAACACCCATTTCAAAAACCAAATGTACTTAATATAGGGTAAGATAATGCAGAACTTAGTAAAGATGTCAGCTCAGTCTAAAATCATAATTACTGTGTACAACTTGCTCCTGAGGGGTTTTCCCAGTAGAAATAATTGCATTACTTCAAGTTCCTTTTATTTAAAAAAATTACAGATAGGCATAACATGTAATTCTGAAAACAAAAAATAGTGTTTTCCTTTTATTTCCAGATTTTATATTTCCTTGGCAAAAGGCTGCAGACTGCAGGGAAAACAGCAGCATTCAGCTTGGAGTAAACTTTAACACTTTGAATCAGATTATATTTAAATTAAACAGCTGCACAATTAATGATAGAATAAGCAAACTTCCCAATTACCTGAAGTGTAATTTTAATTTTTATGATCATGTTATCTGTAACCCACCAGCTGGACTACTATGTTCATTTCTGGCCCTCATCTTATCCAAAAGAAAATTTTGGTTATTCTCAAGAAAAGAACAGTTACAGAAGAGTGATATATTCTAATTGCAAACACAACAGAAGTTGTATGCTTTATTTTTGCATTAAAAAATATTACCTACCCTTCCACAGTGCATATATCATCACTCCATAATTCTGATCAAACCTAAAATTTTTGATGGAATAAAGTATTTTTACAAAAGATACCAGGCTGATTAAAGGCTTCAAATGATGAAGTCCATTATTTCCTAAGTCAGTTGTTGCAAATGCTGAATGTGCCCCACTGCTGCAAATGTGTCCTTCCTTTCTATGGTCTGGATTTGTTCCCACTCACTGGATACCCCTGTGCCTTTGCCCACTGGAGACCAAAGATGTGATTTGCCCTTAGCCTATGTAAATACTCTTTGTGAGGCTGAGCAGTGTTTGGCAGAACGGTCTTCAGGTCCTTGAATGCTATAACAAGAAAAGTAAATCACAGTAAGCAACTAAAAATGGCATTTATGGTATTTACAGTTGTCTTATCCATGCTGAAAACACTGGTTCCTTCTAGTCAGTCTCTTCAACTCTCTGCATCCCTCGCTTGCACTCTGTTTGGCTTCCTTTAAAATGGAGGGAACAAAGAAACTCATGTTTCAATCTATTAGTTCCATTAGAAAGAGATTTCATTTTATTGGCAAAATCTGTTCGCATGGTTAAAAGCATATACTTACGTGTAACATCTATGAAATCGTGTGCAAAATATTAATACTGGATGATGATAGAAAACATAATTTTCTCATTTATCTGTTCACCACAGAGGCTCTTATCAAATGCTGCAAAAGCAACCTCACTCTTTTATAGATATTTCCCAAAATTTACAGTCTATCAGTTACAAATCAGACTTGATCAGCTGGGGTGGGGTGATAGAAAAAAAACACCTTCACTTTAAAGACTGTATTTCCTTTCTACCCTTACATTTGGAGTTACGGAGAAAAGATTAGTTTCTTTTACTTTTAAATGAATCGGCATTTACTCACAGGCTAGTAACCGACCTCAGTCACATTTTTCTCTACTGAGTTTTAAGCCCTCGAGCCTGTAAAAGAGATTTTTTTATCCCTCCTGTTTAAAGTAACAAGGCTGAAACTGGAGTAGAAGTATGGCAAAAGTACCCACTGCATGTTGCAATTTCCATGTAATTAAAAAAAAAAACCAACAAACTCTATGTGCTATTAACATGTTAATAATCCAAGATAAAATTATACAATGAAGCATAAATTCATGGCTCTGAGTTCATCCATCAGAAATTTAGTTTGCACCAAGACACAGTTAGCGTGCCTTCGTTTTCCTCTGTGCAACAGGATATGGTATTGTCAATCACCATGAAACTACTTGTAACACAAAATTTCAAAGGGAACCTTACAACAGCACCCCAGGCTCAAACACCCTTAAGCTTAGAAAGAAAAATTTCATCTTGAAGGTTTAATCCAATTGCTACAAGTGGGCTGAGCATGAAGAATGATCCAAATAAACCTTCCATGTAGGAGGAGTTCACTTCTGGTTTTTAACTCTGTGCTTGTCTTCACAAATTTCACAAATCAGCTGCGAAAAAAATTCCATTCACGGTGTGAAGATTTCTAAGCTATTCTATAACTCATTAAGTGTTTGTTAAAAGTCAAATCAATTATTTCCTCATAGACAACAAACAAGCTCTAACTGCATAATAAATAGACGAAACACTATTTATTAAGTAACAAGTCTAATTATTTCCTGAGCAATCACATTCTCTTCCCCTCAGAAATATCATTTCCTTTGTTCCTGCCTTCAACTTCTTCCCCACTCATTTTTGTCATCTTTACAAATTTCTTTGTGGATTGCTGTCTTGTTTGGCTGTAGAAAGTGACTAAGAAAGGAGGAGTGTCTCTCAAGCAGCTTTTTCAAGAAAGAGTCTTTACACCCACACTTCGGAGCTGGGGAAAACTGGGTAGCTCTTCAGGTTTCATCTCCTCCCCAGGGACATGGTTGAGTCCCCATCACTGGAGGTTTTCAAGATGTGATTGGACAGGGTGCTAGATAATTTCATCTAAGCTTGTTTTTGCACAAAAGGTTCCCCAAGGTCCCTTCCAACCTGAGCTATTCTATGATTTCATATTTTGAATGAAGAGAATTTGTCTTCCTCCAAGCAGTAAGCCCCATGGCTTCTAAAATGCCTGCCAGCTCTGTAAGAAAATTGAAAACAACCAGATAATTGAAAAGGTGATGAGGAAGGATGTGTTTTCTCTGGGTGACCTCTGTGCTTAAGGTCACTGAGCCTATGTGGAGCCTCACCATTGTTCAGTAGAAATTATTTGATAAAATGATGATGACAACTTTACTTTCTTTGTCACAATCTTCCTCTCCCATTCCATCTCCATTTTAATTTTGAGTATTCAGCACTATATTTTATTAAGCATAACTTGATTACATGAAGACACTGTGATGGTATTACTATTGACTAGAATATTAGAATAACCTTTAAAAACATAATTCTTTTATAACATTAAACAATCCTATTAATATTTTTGACCTCTGCTCCCTGCTATCACTACCCTCCATGGACTCTGTAATACAAAAGTAGAAACTAAATGAGAGTGATAAAGTGCAGTCTCTATATATATTACAAAAATATATGAATACTTGACTTATACATATTTCTATATATGTATGTATACAGGTTCACCTACAACTATATGCACAAACTACCTCCCCTCTTCAGTCCTGAAGGTCAACCTCCACACAAAGGTTGACCATTCAAAGTCAGCAAATTCCAGCCGCTAAGCATCAGGTGGTAATCAGTGCTGTTCACATCTGAAGAAGAACAGGCTGGATAGAAGAACAGAGGTTTCCTCATAGGTGGCAAGCAACATATCCGTGTTCCCCTGCCTGACCTATTCTGCCTGCAGCAGCCACTGTGTAAGCTAAATTGCTCACCAGAGAGAGAGAAGCAGCATCACCTAAGAGTGCTACAACCTTGAAATTGTGAAGTCCCATTTTTGCCTCTCAGCTATGGATCTCCTCCAGAAGGTCCAGCTGAGTGCTGTGCAAGCACGCCCAACTCCACACAAGCACAGTCCCGCCCTAGCCCTTTTCCCTGTGGTCATTGCATACACCTCAAAATCATGCAACCTACATACAACCTACAATGGGGAAGGTTGATTTATCTGGTAGAAGAGAAATGAAAGACATATAATATGTGCAACAGAGATGTGCAAATAATTGATTTACCTGCCAGAGAGCTGAACAAATAAATAGGTTAGACTCTCCGTTGTTTTCAAAGTAGTTTTTCTTTAGCCTTAAGAAACTAACTAACTAAGTAAAGTCTATTAGATGGTGGTCCTAGAACTCGGAAAATCTCAGGAAAATCTCCATTGGATATCTCCACTGCCCTGAAGTCAAGAGACCAGATATCATATTTTCCTTCCACTTCTCAGCTGAGCGTCTAAGCTGCTAGGCTAGAGGCTATGTGCAGATGTGAATCCTCTCAGCCATTATTTTGCATTTCTAATGTCACAACATCCCTTATCAGGTCTTTTCGGAATGTATCCTTGCTCAGATCATAGCTGTTCAAGAAATTGCTGCAAAGTTTGTTCTCTCAGTCAGCTACTGTGACCATATTACCCTCTACAGATTTTATTACCCTCTACAGATTTTCTTTTCCCAGCTGCATCCAAGTTATTCACCTCCATTTGCGAAACTCTTTACAGGCTCAGATTAAAACATGTATTTCAGTAATTTTGTTTCAGAAACTCTTTCCTTAAAACATCACACAAATCCCAGCACATTGTGTATCCAAATTTGATGAACTGTAATGAGAACAAAATAATAAATCATCACGTTCCTAACCATCACATTAAAATGACGCATTGGTTAAAGTGTTATGTACCGAATAGAGCAGACTACTGCTCTGCTACGCCAGTGTAAATCTACAGTAACTTCAGTGAACTCACCGGAGTTCACTGTGTTGACGCACGGCTGTTCTCAGGGACAAAATCTGACCCACAGACCTCTGTGAAGTATATTAGGTCTATGAGGTTTCGTAAGTAGGACATAGATGAGGATTACATCACATTTTAATAGAAAGACTGTTCTTAGAAGTGAAGGATTTTGCACTTGTTGGAAGATGCTTGTCAAATGAGAAATAGGAGAGCAGGAGGAACTGAAGAATAGCAGCTTTATGTCATGGGTAGTCTTATGAAAGGCAGCCTTGAATAGAGTGCACTATAAAGGAAGAATACTGTTATGTTCTCTGACAAGGATCCGGTTTGCCAAGTGATTCTTGAACTCCACATGGGGGACTTGTCTCTTCACCTTGCTTTAAAAGAACGTACAAACAATACCACTTAAACTCAAAATATGCCCAGGCTGTCTTCTGATTTCACTGAAAGAATCTCAGAACCAGGCAAAGCAGATGGTACTGAAGCCCTTTCCTTTAGCTAATACTGGCTGTACTTATAGCTCTGAAAAGAGTGAGAGGGGTTTTAAGAGGAAAAACAGACCTTATGTTTTCAATTTTTTTTAATTGTCAGGTTTTATAAATAAAGAGAAAGTTACTAATCTGATTATTTTCCATGGTGTGTTGATTCACTGGGGAGTGATCCAAGCTAACTGACACTGTGAGATACTAAACCCTCCCTTTTCATCAATTTCAACAGGAAAATAGAGCTTAGTTCTTTGGATCAGTTCTCCATAACAAAAATTGGACTAGAGTTTATTTATCATTTTGATTAAAGCGATTTCCCTATAGACCTGCAGTTTCTTATGCCAGAATCAGAATTCTTTAATGCAGTTATATGTATTATACATGTTATACATAACTCTCTCATTGGTATTCTTCCTTTCTAAAAAGATGTTTATTTTACCATTTCTTGCATTTTTAATTATACTTTCAAGGAGAAAAACAAAAAACCTGCATCATCATAAATGACCAATCCACTATAATCACTGGAGAAAAGGTTATAGTGGCAAGATGCTCAGCTTTTTACAGAAAATTTACAAAGAAATGGCAACAGAAATTAAAGAAAACTGTTAAAAATACTTTGTTATTATCTATTCTTCCAGGGGATAAAAAGAGCACCAAGAAGTCTGAGATTGAAGAGAGCCTTTGTTACCATAGATACTGGGCAGGTGTGTCATTTTCAACTATAAGCACACATTTGATAAGAGGCTTCTGACTGCAAATGCACCTGAATAAAATAAGGAGGAGTTGTAAAAAAAAAAAAAAAAAAAGAAAGAAAAAGAGAGAGATAGACTGAGCTGTTTCACACCTCCTGCTTATCTCACAGTTGATGTGTTATCAAGTCTCTGAAATTTCCATCTAAACAAAGAAAGCAGATTTTTAGAATTTACTGGGTTGTGAGCTTTCAAATCTGTTCACCCTTCATTCCACTACTTTCATATAGATTTTAATACCAAATACTGATGAGATGTGTGGTATTTCTAGACACCTAAGTCTGTCTTTCAGACCTTTCTGTCTTGATACATAGAAGTTGAAAATATTAATCTTTCCTTGGAGATTTGTGAGAAAAACAAGGGAGAAAAAATAGCTGATGGCAACAATTGTTGTTTAGAAAAGAGACAAAGTGTTTAAAAATTCAATTTCTCAAAACTTCTAAATGTATATTAGTGATGCACTTGCTAACACCCAGCAGCAGTAGCAACCTACACAAAATGATACAAAATTCATTCAAACTGCCAGTCCCAACATTATATTATGTATACAAAAAGAAAAATGTTAATGTAAAAATTAAAGGTGGAAGTCAACTTTCTTTGGATGTTTATGTGATTATCTTTGAAAGACAAAGATTATCTTGGAAAGTTGGTTTCATTAAATGACTTCCACTATTTCTCTACAAAAACAATTGATAGTTTGTGTCAACTACATGCATATCAAAACAAAAAACCTCAAAAGAATCAACAAACACTAAAACAATTTTTTATTATTATTATTTTTCTATCACTATAACTGGCATATATTAATTTCCTTGCAATTGAATTCATTGGGGATAATGGCTTGAAATATGAGTTGCTAAACAAAATGTCAATCTGCCCACTAAATCTACATACTGGCTTATTTTTGAGATTATTCCCCATGAATCCCATTTGTTACTTCCCACCAGACTGAAGACTGTCTCTTACAACATTTTGCTAGAGGTGAAAAATAAATACAGGTGAAAAATAAAACTCTAACCTAAGCTTCTCTAGCCTCCAAAAAAAAGGTTTCATTTCAGCTGTGGACAATGATTTTAGCTGAACTATTTATGTACCTGCTCATCTCACTTCTTTTATAACAACTTCACATGCACCGTATCAACACCATCAACATTTTTTTTCCCTGAAAGAAGTACAAGCATAGTTTCATTAAGATGGCAGAAAACCCAGAGTGAGCCAAAGCTTGGCAGGTATTTCATCAAAGAAGTGGTAGGCCTCTGGGAATATAAAAGCATTAGTCATCACAGGGAAATTAATGATGATCTTTACCTTAAATACCTTCCTGATGTCTGTGAATAATAACAACTTGCTGTATCTAACTACGTTTTTAACTCACTCCACAAATGTAGGCAGAAATTGCTTCCAGTATTCCAATGATAAAATCACATTTCCGAGGAACTATTGGGAAACAGGCTGCTGCTTTTCTCCAGCTGGTCATTCCATGGTCTAGAAGAATAATTTTAGTTCCTTCCTGAATTGAAGAACCATCTTATGAGACAGAAGGAAACTGAGTTTCTTCAGCTTCTCTCTAATTTCTCATACAGTTCCTAGGACATCCCTGTCGTTAGTGTGATCTTTGATGTCTGCAGATAGCATGCCATAGCCATAGGTTATATGTTCACATTTCACATGCATGATTTTCAGAAAGCAGTATGTTTTCATTCTTAGGTTTTGAAAATGCCTTCTTTCAAATGAAACAAAATGAGTCTTGACCACATGATGTCACTGAAGCTCATACTTCACAAGAGCGTGGGATTTTGAATTGCCATCCTAGACAAAATGCAATACCCAATTCTTCACGTTATCTTTAATTAGATCCAGTCATGTTCTTCAACTTGATGATAGTATAGACTTCTATGACTAATTATTCTCAGCAATCATAATGCTAATAAAAATCTTTGTATAGAGGAAATCATCCATTAATTGAATATTAATCTCATGAGGCCATTTACTGATTTATCCATTTATATGTTTCTGCTAAAAGCAAACAGCACACATACGTTTTTCAAAGAAGCAGAAGCATAAAATATTTCTCTGAGATTATCTTGAGGCTATATGCCAGATGAAGAAAACTTAATTCTTCATCTCCTGCCATAAAGTCTCACACCAAAGAGCTATTCAAACTCTGAAGCATATCATCACTCTATCTGCAGACAACAGCACTGCCCGGATCTGAGTGCTGAGAAAACCTATCTACCTACCTACTTCAGTGACCATGTACATTTGGAATACTTAATACACAAGCAGTGTCCCTCTACCAGCCAGGAAACAGCTTGATTTCACTCTAACGTCTTTGCATCACAAAAAAAAGATTAAAGATTGCCCAATTCTTAGTAATTTCATCTCTGTTCTTCCAGTTGGTAAAAGAACTGTAGGAGTGAAAAATCCTTCCCTGACCCTATTTGACAACATTTCCTTGCTTCTTCAAGAACATAACAGGTTGCCTAATAGTGAATTCTTCTTCACTTTCCTTACTTTCCTCGATAAAACACAGTCAATTACCATCCAATACTAAGCTTTGTTTTCTGAACATATTCACATGGAAATAGGCTACCTAAAATATCAACCGACTGACTTCAACATCTTGAATTAGCACAATGTGGATTGCAACAAGGACTAGGACCAGCGATTGCCCTAGTAACATTGTTCAGTTTTTGATGATGGAGGGCATTTGTTTACTTTTTTCTCCTGGACAACAGCAGCATGCAACAGATTTGATCACTAGAATTTTCTGATCCCCCCACCAGAAGGAAAGTTTACTACAATTCCTTTGGAGAACCCATGTCTTCCTGGAGGGACACATGCACAGCGCAGAGATGAAGGACTAACAATCCCTCCAGATTTCAGTTGCAGAAACTTTCCTATCATCAAAATTGGCTCTGTAAACCAAGATCATCTGGTTAACCATCAATGGACTGCTGAAACTAAACTCAGGAGCAATAGTGATGAGACCCTCTGAGAGCAGGTGATATTTTGAGGAATTGTCATTGCAGTGTAGTCTTTGTTAGCTGGAATTTCCCAGCTGCAAGTGTCTGGGCCATTCTTCAGTTAGATGATTCTTGATTTGACTCCATAGGCACCTCATAGCAGAATCTGTCATCCACTTGTGAATTTGACTAGAAGACTATTCCACTCTTAATGTGAAGACCTGGCTGCTACTGCAGTCTTGTGTCATGTACTTCCCTCATCCAGCTTTCTTGCCGTCCTCTCCCACATTCCATGAAGTTCTTCCCAGGTGCTGCCACCACTGTACAACTTCAAACTCCCATTTTCAGAAGACAACAGTAGCAGAAAGCAGACGGTTCAGGCATACTTCCTTTTCCTTGATGCCCTGTTTTTTCTGACTCCTCCTAATAGATAAACCATTCATAGGAAACTTCAAACAGTGAAGTATGCAGCAGTGCATCTTCTTAGCCACTAAGATTTTCAAGGACACTTCAAAATTCTGCTCTCTATATTGGCTTCCCATAAAGTTTCAATAACTCGCTCCTCCAAGTGATCTATGTGCCCATCCCAGGGCACATAAAAGACAGCAAAAACGTCCATAATAAGGATTCTACTTCTGACACAGAAGACGGGTTTTGCTTCTTCATGTAACAGATGAAACTTTTTAATGAGCTGATTTGGAGCCTATGATAATTTATGCCACAGTCTATGTCATTCCAAGTACAAACACTCATTTGACCTGCTGTCTGATAACAAAACCATAACTTAATTTTAAAAACAAATTGTGGGGTTTTTTTAAATTACATGATTGCCCTACGGAAGGGCAGGGCAGAAGTATCACTTATGACTAATCATGTGTCTATGAGAATGGTTTAACGAAAACAAGTTGTGTATGCTGTTACTTTTAATCCAGAATTGTGCTTTTTGTGATGTTTCATGCAAATAAATGGAAAAAAGCCTCAGTTAGCTGGACTGCAGTACACACGAAGTGAACATTTGATTCTGGTCATATTCATTTCTAGCATTCTTATATTTTCCAACAACTTCAGGTTTTTATTTCATAAGAGTATAGTTCATTTATGAAATCTGTTACGGAACAAATAAGAAATCACCTCGGACTCAGGTCAAATGAAAACTAAGCATTAACTAGCGCAGAGGCAGGAAAGCACTACTGTATTACATTAATTTTTTTTCTGGGAATTTAAATTCTGCATTTACCAGTGGTAATGGTTGAGAGATAATCCCTAGAACCACTTAAGACAGAGAACTTTGTTACTGCTTGTTCTTATCTGGATAATCAAATAATAAAGTCCAACTGGCTACCAAAGCAGAGCTTTCAAGCTAACTCTGAAATAGTTTAAATGTAATTTGCTCAGTAAACTGCAGTACATTAAATTTCTATATTAAGTAAATTATAAGGAAGAGTGCACTTTGCAAAATTAAAAAGTGCTCCGTTAACTTATCTATTATTCCTCTGGGAAAGTTTCCAAAGTGTGTCTAGTACAATTAGATACTTTCTTTATGGACAGTCTATAGCCAGGAAAGAATTCTTGCAGCTCAGCAAATGTTTCCAGTATTGTTGTAGACTCCCTTTTATTTTCCAAGGTGAAACTTCCTGATCACAGACATCATTTTTCTAGGTTGTATGGGCAGATTGAAAACTTCTAGATAAAAATAACTACCTAACTCACTATTTGGCAGTTAGAATCAAAGAAACATTGATCACTTGCATGCTTTTAAGTGACTGAAAAAGTACTCTTTGGAAATGCATTTAGGATAAAAGTAGTTGGGATACATGATACAGTGGATTTATTTCAGTAAAGTCCCATGACACAGCAACTAACAAATCGCCTTCCTCACGTTCCATGGGATATAAATGAGATATTATTTTCAACAAGTTATTTTTGTAAGAGCAGATACCAGTTTTTCACAAGGATGTGAAAAACACTTGACCTAAATTTGTTTTTTTCTGTAAAGCCTGTCATTCTGAACTATTTTTTTTACTATTTGGATATTGAGACTGTAGGAGTCTCAACCACCTATCATTTCAAAGAACCAACTAATTGATGCTTTTTAGTTACAGTCTCTTCATTAACTAACTGTAATGACAAAAATCTTATTTGCATGAGATATGGCTCCCTTTGGATCTTGCTAGACAAAGTCCAAGAGGAAAAAAGGGAGACTTCTTACTGAGCTGGAAATGGCTGAAAATAAAAAACCCAAAAAGTCAACATTCCTCAAAGGGTTATTGTATTTGTTTAGTGTATGTCAGCCAGAAAAAAAAGCATACTGAAACCGTATCTGTGGAAGCTTATAAAAGTATCAAAGTAAAGAGTAAGGTCACAGCATAGTCAGACTTTCATATCAGCCACATTGGAGCTTTGCAGGAGTTTGAAGACCATGGATGTTAGGTACAACAGATGCCATCAGAAAGCTCTTCTCCCAAAGAAAAGTTGCACCAATCGAGAAAGCATGAATACCTACAGCAGAGTACCTGGACTTCAGGTCAGTGATGTGCTTGCTAGAATTTCAGTATCATCTTTCCCGTTGTAAATACCACCCCAGCTTCTTCTGCTTTTTAATACTATGATTCTAAGCAAATTGACAAGGTTGCCTGTGAACAGTAGTCATGCTAAAACCAGAAAATAGGTACTAACATGTGTGTGGTCTTTGAATATCACAGAGAGCTTAGGTTCCCTTTTCATTCAGCTATTAAAGATTTCAAGTCCTGGATTGTGCATGATCTGGCCTTCAGCAGCTGACACATGGTTGGAACATGCCTTCCTGGACATGTTAAAATAATGAAAATTTACCAGGTGAGATTATTGTGTACAGTTGTCAGAGAGGACCTTGTCTATACTATGCTGTTGCTGTAACTGTCTGCTGACTACAACGTGATTAGAGAGGTGCCTTCTACAGAAAAAAAAGACATTTTTCACAATGAGGGTGGTGAATCACGGGCACAGGTTGCCCAGAGAGGTGGTCGACTCCCCATCCCTGGTAACATTCAAGGCCAGGTCAGACAGAGCTCTGAGAAACCTACTCTAGTTGAAGATGTCCCTGCTCATTGCAGGGGGTTTGGACTAGATGACCTTGAAAGGTCCCTTCCAACCCAAAGATTCTAGGAGTCTATGATTCTATGATATCTTTTGCATCTGTATGAATGATGCATTATTTAAACAAGATCATTCCAAAAAGTCTTCTTACTGAAATATCTCTTAAAGACTAAGACAGGCTTATTAACAGCTGAACATTCAGCAGCTATAAATACACCAACGATTTTATTTCCAAACTATGCCTCTTCATGAGCTAGCTCTCCCAGGGCGTAGCCACAAGGTGGAAGACCACCTACTGCATGTTGAAAAAACAATCATTGGTAGCTTTCTGGCTGGAGACAGCTGGTGCTGACTCAGGTACAGTGGAGCCTGGCAGACACTGTCATTCACAACCTCAACCCCTTTGAGGAGTTAGCTTGAAAAATGAGCTCTAGAGATGCATGTATGTGTGTCATCATGCCAGCTGTCAGGGCTTTGACAGTCCCACCTCAGCATGTGAGTACGGGATCAAGGCAACAAGGCCAAGAAAAAGAAAGTGTTATCTTGTCTTTCTGAGTAGTTTAACAGTGTGGTGTCAGTAAAGACACCATGTAGCATGAGTTCCAATTCCTTAGCTCAGGCACTTCTCTGCCAGTTCTCAATTTCGCCAAGACAATGCCAGAACTGTCACACACAGTCAAGCTGAGGAACATCAGGGGAAAATCCCAGTCATCCAAGAAGCAGTAATAAAGACCAAAGAGTACCATCCAGCCCACCTGGAAGCTGCAAATGTAATGAGCTATTTGGAAAAGATCATGACAACCTCAAGCTCAAGTGACTCCTGTTTCTGCCAAATATGAACTAGTTCTGTACCTCACTGAGCTCACTACACACGCATTTAGGTCTTGCTGAGTGGTGGAAGTCTAATGCTACCTCATTTCCACATCTTGTAAACCTGGCTTTGTCTTCGCTTGGAGCTCTTCCCAGCAACGTTCTTTCTGAGAGGCTCTTCAGCTACACTGAGGATGTTACATCTAAAAACAGATGCCAGCTCCTGCCAGCAAATGCAAAATGGCTTGTCGCCTTGAAATGTAATCTGCCCACGCTTGCATTTTGTATCAGTGGCTATTTGTAGTTTTTTACCATATTTTTGGGGATACTTGTGTACATTATAAATCTAACTTTTACAGAAATTTTCTGGTAGCTATTATCACATAAACTAAAGTGCTTATCAGATATCTCCCATTTTAATTTTTAAGTACATCTGCAAGTATTGAAAACCAAGCAGCAATTTCCTTCACTCCCCAGGATTCTTTTCCCTTCTGTTCCTCAAGTCTATGAATCATTTGTCACAGGTAGCATATATAAAATGCATTGATAGACATTGCCCCCTCTTCCCTACAGAACAATCTTTAAACCTTTTGGGATTCATACTGCAAATAGGATTTTAATTTTCAGTATTAGTATATGTAATACATAGCAGATGATTGAACTGCTACTCTTCTTTGCATGAAGTCTTATATTGTGGATAACCTAGGAAGATCGCTGTGGAAAGCAGGGGGGAAAAAAATCTTACTATTTCATACACTGTACTCCAGTCACAGGACTGTATTTAATCTTTAGAGGGGAAGAAAACACCTCCCATTTAAAGGAAACAGTAAATGACAACAAGCTCATCACCATCTCTAACTGTAAGCATTTGACCTAAGTGTTCTGGACCACTTCCTGGAAATATTTATCTCTTCCCAATGTTTACAGTACCAATACTTAGCTCCATAGGTTATATAGGAAATAGGGTCCTTAAAAAGGTATGTGAATTGCAGTATAGTTAGATAACTACAATTACCTTAAACCATGAGTGTCCATTAATGTAAACTTTCCAAAACAAATCAGCTTGCTTAATAAAGCATTTCTTGATGTCCCCCTTCCCTCCTTCTTTTCACCTCCAGGAGGTGCAGTCTGCTGCCACACCTTCTCAGTCTTTTTCCCATCTTTTTGTTCATTCCCACTGCTGCAGCACCAGGATGCAGCCTCTGGACTCCTCCCGCTCACCGTGAAGCCCAAAGACAAGGAGGGAGGCCCGAAAGAGATTTTTCCCCAGAGCAGGAGTCCGTTCCCAACCTCCCAACTTTAAACCAGTACCTGCATTGCTTTTCGTGTCCAGAGTGTGGATGAACATTACATTTGTGGACAGCAAGGTAATTTTCCTGAGTTATAAAACTGACAAACAAGTGTGTGGGTCTTCACGCATTCCATGTAGTGTCCAGAAGTCAGGGAGGTGACTTCTTGAGGGCTGCATTTTATTGTAACTATCACAACTTTATTAGGTCTCTGTTAAGCTGGACGTTTAAGCATTTGCCATTTTTCTATGTGATGGTCATAGATTCTAAACATTAGTATGGTGTAGTAAGGAGAGTAAATCTGTGTCCAGGGCACTTTACAGTACCCCTCTTCTTCTTGCCACTGTACTGAAGCAGCACATCCTGGCTTCTAGGTAGACCTCACAGTATACAAAAAGAAATGTCTTCTCACTCATCATCAGATTGTTAGTAAACATGGGACATTAAGCAGTGTTTCTGTTCAACAAAGACCCTGCTGGGTAATCTTGGATCATTTACCCCCAGTTAACCATTAATTGCTACATAAAATTTTAATCTCCATTTAAACAGACTATAGCTCTGTATCTGTTTCTGTGTCAGCCTCAAGACAGTTGTAACTTTGCAGCTGTGTAATACTGACTGTTTCGTATTTCCTAAACAGAAAGGCAACATCATGTGCAAACAAAATGTTAAATCACGAATTTAAAAAAAAAAAAAAAAAAAAAAAAAATTTGCCATTGTGAAAAAAAAAGAACAGGAAGGGGTAAAGAGCAAGAGGAAGGCAGAAAATTCAAGGAAAGAAAGTTTGAAAAGCACAGATTTCTTTTTTCTTATTTAATTTGTTATTAGGATAAATATTGCCTTGAAAGAGACTGGCAATTCTTTGAAGACTTTCAGGGAGTTAACCTCCACGAATAAAATTTTTAAAAAATTATTAATATTATCAGTTAACCAAAACCTAAAGAGTTTTGTTCCCATACCACTTTCTTCTGTGACTCTTGAGCATAAAGACCAACCACCACAGACTCCCACCCCGCACTAGTGGTTTCTGCTGGGCTCTGTCATAGGCTGTAGTCACTTGGCAGTACTATCTGTAGTACGGTGACTAACGTTAAAATAGACATATTGATTCAGAACACCACATCCTTAACAAAACCCCAAGTAAAAATAGCACGTTTATAAGCATCTCCCCCTGACATAATTACAAAGGATAGGAGGAAAAATCGCCACGTCTCGGGTGCTCCTCTACACGCACAGACCGGGGAAGCCTCCAGCTTCATGCCAGGCAGTGGCAGGAAGGGACTGATCTGCACCTACTGAAGTGAAAAGCACATCTCCCATGGGCAAAGTCAAATGCAAACCAAATAGCTCCTTGGAGTCAGAGTTCTAAAGAAAGATGGAAATAAAGAAGATCTACGGCTTCCCTCAGCCAGAGTGTGAAATCCCGTCTCCACTGATGTCAGTGGGAGCTTGTTCCTGACTTCAGTCAGGCTCGAATATTAACCAGAATGCTTAAGCATAAAGAGGGCTGCTTTTAACAAATTTTTCCACCTTCTTTTATCCTGAATGTTAGGGAACTTACTCCCAGCTTCAATTTTATGTTTATACAAAACCTCTTTTTCTGTTTCTCCCTGTTCTTGGACTTTGCAAGCTCTACGTGTAGTCCTAGGCAGTATTTAATCCTCATTTGTATCCTGAATTAAATGAGGCACTGTTGAAATGTTGAGCTTTGTGCAGGCCCTCTAACTAGAAAAGAATTTCCCCTGATTTCAGATATTTTGACATGAACAGGCTCCTCAGCCCTCGGCATCGTGTGCCTTTTCAGCAAATGCAAACACCTCTTTTAGAAATAGCTTGACATATAAAGGATGTCCATGTACAGATCCATCACTAACAATAAATAGCAAAAAAAATTACGATGCATTTTACTAATATGTTTCTCTTCAGTAATATGCAATTACTAAGAAGCATTCATGGCAAAAGTTTTAAAGATTGATGGTGCCTGCATTCTGTGTTAATTATACAAAAATAATTTCCTTTACCACAAAAATTGTCTTTTATTTTATAAGAATATTATTTTTGTATGCTGTTGGTCTAAAAGCAACAGTGTAAATCTTCAGATTAAGACATATTTAAGGCACATTTAAACAGACTCAGGAAGGCATATAGCCACATTTTAATTAACAGTCCTTCAAGTACAGATAGTGGTAAACTATCTGGACACAAATCTGTTCCCTGGTCCTCAGAAAAAAGACAAGATCTCTCACGAATTAAACATGGGTAAATGAGGGAGATAATTCGTTTCTTTTTCTGAATGAAAGTAAGGAAAAAAGTGAATGCTCTTTGTTAACTGACTTCTATGTCAAGGTAGAAATAATGAACAACAGCCACAAGGAACTATAAGACTCTCTTATCCAGATATATAAGGAACGTCTGAGGATAAGGATCTTATGTGGGTTTTTCTACCACGTGAGACAATAGTGGAAATAAATGGATTTTTATGAGCCATATGAAGATTTTCCAGACAAACTGATGCCAAGAGTATTCTGCCAGAAAAATTTGGGCTTTCTCTGCTTCGTCTCCAATATTACTAAAATCCTGGACAACACACAGCAAATACAGTCTAGGAATTTCAGCTGTAACTTATGCAGTAAATACACCCACTCCCCTATCATCAAAATGTTGAGCATCCCAATGAAGGGAATCCTGAATTACTATTTTTTTTAATTGACAGAGAAACTATTAGTGAGGCACTTTTCTTAGATATATATTTGTTTTTTATTTTAAAACACCTTTGGCTGGAGTAAATTCAGTGTAAGTAGGATTAAATCCACAGCACATCCCTGAAGATTCTATCAAAATTATGAAGGTGCAGCAGAAACTTGCATAAAAGTAGCTGTCTTAAAGCACAAAAACTGTTTTTCATCATACTCCGGAAAAAGAAAGTGAGTGTTGTGCCTTTCTGTATATAAGGGTAGGAAAAAAAAGCACATCAGTTGATTGCTGCTGTATAAATCCTTGGTCATCACCTCCCTATGCATTTTGAAGGTCATCTAATGAAATGTCTCAGTAGAAGATTTGTAAGATAGCATCAGTGCATTCAGCTAACATAACAACTCAACTGAATTTGGGACACCAACTTCAGACATCAGTATGGTCATTCCTCATTTATGATTTGGGTTTATTGATGCTCCTGCACTGCAATTAATAAAGCCATATTGTGTGATGGTCTTCAGAAAAACCCCTTAAATACAGAGGATGTACTTCACCAGCAGGACAGCAAAGTCACAAAACAAAACTGCAAGTTAATCATCAAACCTCTTAATTCTGGGTTATGTAGTGCACTTGTTCCTGCAAATTGCTCCAATAAAGCACTAGCAACAACACCGAAATGAAAACAGTGTCAGCTGACATGCTGAGGCACGTAAAAAAAAAACGAGTCCACAAGTTGCACAGCCTCCCTTAGGAGTTTGACTCAGAGGTATCACACGTTGCACTGGGGCTCAGGTTCCCATCACAGCTTGCTGGCAGGAAGTGTCAGCGCTTAACTTTTCCCTGCTTTCCATTAGAAACTTACTGCATGGACTTCTGCTCTGTGCCACCTGGCATTTCCGTTTCCATAACGGTTCAGGGAGGAACCCACAGTACAAGTGCTTCCTCTCTGCGAGCCCAAATGGTGAAATACATACTGCCTGCAGCATTGTAAAATCCTGAATTACAGGTAGATTTTGGCAGCCCTAGCCAGTGGCTAGTTTTTGCTTAATCTCAAAGGTCTCAGCGTAGACATGCAATGCTGGTGGCTAATTAAACTGAACTATGCCATCCAAACAAAGGATCATGCTTCTGCCATGCCCCCAGAGATCCTGTATATTTAACAAGTTTTCCTATTCTGCATCTCTACTCTATTGTAAAGCATGCATTTGTTTTGGGACAATTCCAAGTAGTATTTACCTATAATTTGCAAGAACCTGAGCTAAAATAACAAAAATGGTATTTTCTGTTCTGCCCTACTACCTTCCCTATCACCAAGATTTTATGTGAGAAGGGAGTCACCTGTTACTTCTATCACTTTCTGGCTTGGTATGAGTACAAATTCCTCCTCTCGGTCTCACGAGATGCTAAAGCGCGTTCTCATTAAAGCTGCTGTACCACAGTCATTACTGTGTTTGCATGGAGAGATTGTGACAGGACCAGAAGGAATAGTAAAACCAGAAAAAGTGAAAAACAGACTCTGGGATAGGACAGGAAACACATAAAATTCAAACGTTTGTTTTTCAGAACAGAATTAAAGATACATGAATTGATGGTTGACAATCATTTACAGACCTTGAATGATTGACTGAAAATTAGATTTAAACTTACAATTATTTCAGAATAGTTTGGAATCTGAGCTGAATATTTTCCAAAGCCTAATAGTAGGAATTTGATAACATTATGCAAAGTAGTATATCCAGGATAATACTAAACCACCATAGAATAAAACAGAAACAGCAATCACTGCTGTAATATGTAGCAGTCGAAGGCATGCAGCAAACACAAACCATTGATAAAAGTCAACATTTGCCAGCCATTACCATACAGTTACTGCAGATACCTCTCATTCTAAGTGAAGAAAAAAAACAATGAATCGTTATATACTACTATGAAATAACTGATGGCATGTTTATGACCTTTTCAGATCAAAAGCAAATTATAGCTTATAATGAGAATATTTACACAATAATGTGAATTCGGTATGCTGCATATCAAATTTAACCACAAATCAGGGATTGGAACGGTAAAATGCCACACAGTACTTCATTATGATTCAGGATAGCCAGGTGATAGTTCTAGTGCTTTGCTGATTATAATTTCTTTAGCACACAATGTAATGAAAGAAAAAGCGGGAACAGTGGAAACATTTTGGCATGATTAAATGGCCACTGTGTTCAAACAAAAGTCCTGATCTAAATCTATTCTGAATTAAATAGCTGCCAGAAAGAAGATTAATCTAACGTCTGGGCAGTGGAATGGGACTTGTGATTTGGCTTCCCGTTCCAGTCCCATAGGACTCTGCACCAAACTATTATTTTTTAGAGTTTTCATATCCATTTGTAAAATGGACACCATCATACGTTTTACAGCCAAGGTACTGACTTAGTAACACACTTAGGAAACAGTAGTGTATCTACCTTTCTCCAACAGCAAGTCTAACACAGAGGGTCCTAATGTAATTGAACGTGGACAGCACGATGTAAGAATTAAAATTTAACCCAAATAAAATAGATATTTGAGACACAAAGATATTTTTATGTATTTTAAATGTCAGTATGATTTAGTAGAGTTTTATTAAGCTTCCTGTTCCATATCTTTACAACTACAATATAAACAAAAAATTTATATTGTCAAAATACTGAGGCTAAATTGTATTGCTTTGTTTCTACTATAATAAATACAGCGGATATGGCTGTATTAGAAACACATAGCAATGTTTTGCAGATGGAGGGGACCAGACTTGGGGGACCCCTCAACATATTCAAGGGCAGGGCTGTCATTCAGGCTGGAGGAATGGGCAGGCAGGAGCCTCATGAAACTCAGCAAGGAGAAATGCAAAGTTCTACAACACCTTGCCATGACAAGGGGCCAGGAACTGACTGGGGAGAGACCAAGCTTCACATGAGCCAGCCATGTGCCTTAGCAGCAAAGAAGGACAACGGCATCCTTGGCTGTATGGACAGGAGCATGGCCAGGAGATCTAGGGAAGCAATTATCCCTCTCTAGTCAGCCCTTGTCCAGTTTTGGTCCCCCCAACACAAGAAAGGCATTGATCAACTGCATGAGTTCAGCAGAGGGCCACCAGGACAATCAGGGCCTGAAGCACTCTATTCTGAGCCTGGAGGACCAGGGCTTGTTCAGCCTGGAGAAGAGACAGCTTCATGGGGACCTACCAGCAGACCCCTGTGCCTACAAAGAGGTTATGCAGAAGAGAGAGAAGGCTCTTCACAGTGGTGCATCCTGAGAGGATGAGCAACAACTGACGTAAATCAGAATTAGAGCAGATCTGACCGCATAGACAGAGAAACTTTTCCCCGTGAGGACAGCCAAGCAGTGCAGCAGGATGCACAGAGAGGTTGTGCCATCGCCATCCTTGGAGGTTTTCAAGATTCGACCAGATAAAGCCCTTAGCAACTTGGTCTGATTTCACAGCTGACTCTGTTTTGAGAATGAGGTTGGACTAGAGATCTCCCGAGGTCCTTTCCAACCTCAATCATTCTGTGATTCCATGATTCTGTAATTAACTGAGCATGAACCCTAAGCAGTAAAGAAATTAAATTGCTTTCTTCTTACCCCAACCCCCTGCCAAACTATTTTTTTTCCAATTATTTTTAAGTAATGACACAGAGCACTAGTTTGTAGTACTCTCCGGTAAATAAAGCTATGTAACGTACATTATTTGATTGACTGCACAAAATTTGACATATATTCACTGGTGTAGTGAAGAAAGCATGTGGATTTATTGCCAGCTGTATATATTTCTATACTGAAACTGCCTGTGACACAGACCAATTTAAGAAAGGAAGAAACCAAATCAGTAAACTATTGAACAGCTGGACGCACAATCAAGGACCAGTTTCCTGGCTTTAAATTTCCTGCATATTTACTAAGGCATTGTTTCTTGCACTTTCCTCTTGTAGCTCCCAATTTTAAAGGCAATAGAAACTGCAGGAGAAGAAACTGTGAGGTTCAGTAGTTATAATCTTATCCTAAATTGCATTATACATTTTTAGATGGACCTTTGATAATTCTCATATAAGCAGTCCTGTGGAATCTCATGAACAAAAACCAATGTTATTGGGCAAGGCCTTGGAGGTGGAGGCTGAAGGCTCTCTGTATATGTTCTGTCAAACGTAGCTGCCAGATGACCTGCACCTTTGGAGGCTTTATAAAACCAAATGGAAATGATTCTACAAAGAACAGAGGCCGTGTTCTCTTCACAGCCTATTCGTATTCCTTTGTGTTTCCTGCCTGCTTGGCTGGGATTAGCTACTTTGACTTTGCGTAGAGAAAGTTGAGCGTACAAAAACCACAGATCTTTTATCCACCTCAGATGCAAGCTCATATGTCTTCCTTAATGGATGAATATGTATACCTTGCTCTCAGTAGCCCTGTGCTAGGCTGGTCTCCTACCCCATAAGGGAGTTTTGATCACATTTGATTTAGTTTTTAGGCTCTCTAGATCAAATAAGAGAATAATCATGATCAGCTAACCCAGAGGAAAAAGTGTTAAGATAGTCATGGCTAAGTTGTAGCTGTTTTTCTCTCCTTAGCATGCATCTTCCTGAAGGCAGCCAGCGTGGCTTATTGGTTCTCCTATCCTGGATATTGACAGAATGAGGTAGAAGCTAATGGCTGAATGCAGCAACGGGCCTTGTAGCAAAAAAGCAAAATAAGTACATTGCACACAGCTCTATTTTTTATTAAATACAGTTTAGAGCCTGGAATTAAGGGTGTTGTTTTTTGTTTTTCTAAAAATCCCAGATCATTTGAGGACAGGCTGCCAAGTTCATCCATCAACGCAGCCACTGAAATATTTGCGTTCTAAAAAATTTATACAGCATGAGTTCTCTACAACCTGCAACTGTGGGGACTTTTATTTTTAAATTATAGTCTTCCACTTCAATTCAATTTTTCTTTAAAAAGAATAGGACTGAGCTTTAGAAAAACAAGTTTGCCTTCTTTGGGCTACATGGCCTTGAAAAGAAGAGATATTTTCTGCAGGATGGAGGTCCTAGAGGCTGCAGGATGGGAATTTTAAGCATGTATTTAGTTGTGCCCATGTTAGAGTTACAGTTTTATTCTGGGAAATCTCATTTTCTGTTACCATGAGTCAAAATGTTCTACAACGAACTCTGACTTCTCAGAAACAGAATTTTAGGCTATGAAATGTTTCATTCTACAATAAACACACACCTTTGACTTTTGTTTTCATAGAATCAGAATAATTCAGGTCAGAAGCAACCTTGGGAGGTTATCTCATCCAAGCTCCTGCTCAAAGCAAGTTTTATATTCAATAAGCAAATGTAGGCTCTGTATAATGATTATGCTGGAACTTAATTAGCCTGAAAAAGATAGCATCCTAACCTCTGTCCAGTTCTCTTTAGCATAGAAGGATGACATACACTCTGAAGTGTACAAGAATATAGCCTGCACTGTGAAACAAAAATAGATCTGACACAAATGTCGTAAGGCATAAAACAGTACAGGGAAGTTGAAAAGGTAAAGCTGAAGTTTGCACATGAAACAATATAGACAATTTGTGTTGAAAATCTCCTCTCATGACAGGTTTCTCTTTTCAAAATAATTCAACTTTTTTAAGATCAGTAAAAGGGAGAAAAGACTGATGTCAGATAAGAAAGTGATTACCATCAGTTTATTAAGGAAACATCCATCAAAATGCATTTCAAATGCATTGAAGTCTGTGCAAGTATCTACACAAGCTCCTGGTTTTATTTAGTTATAATTAAAAAGAGAATAAAGTCATAGAAATTCCTTCATTTCGGGGTTCTTAGTGCAGCAGCCCTTTATGTTACTAGGATGAAGTGCATGCAAATGCAGTTCACTCACTGTGACTGCAGCATTGCAGTGGGCTCACAGCTGGCTCCTGGGCTTTCCCCAGCTTGCAATCTCAGCAGCTGCAAATTCAAACTGAAGCTGCAATTTTGGAGAGCAACGCATTAAACACAAGGATTACCGGGGGCTGCTGGTTGACAGAACAGTGTGGCTAGTCTTATAACATGTCTCACCTAGGGAGAGGACTCCTTGGGTAGCATCAGCTTATGAGAAACTTGAGTAGTATTTAGTCTTTATCTACAGTGGCTTCAGCAAGTGAAACTTCAGCCCCTTCGTCAGCCACTTCTACCTGGTCATCACAACCGCACCAACGCAAGCAGAAAACATTCACTGTGCCCAGCTGGCTCCACTAGTTCATATTTTGGCTACTAAGAGCACTGCCAGTAGTGCCATTTCAGCCATATTAGTCTGTGGCTCTTACAGCTTACAACCATGAAAACCTAAGCTGCTACCTAGACCTTTTGAATGTCCAGGCTGAACAATATTTGACTGACATGAAACCTGCAGAGCATAAGGATGGTTTATTATTATTATCACTAAGATGCCAAAGCCATGCAGTGACTCCTCTCCAAATTCAGTTAATTTTCCTCATTAAATCATAAGACAAAAGTGCCACCAACACTAAAATCCTCTGCAAAACCCAGTGCAAGGTGTCTTACTCTTCTCAGTCTAGTAAAAGGCAATACAGGGCAATTTATAGCCAGCAATGTATTTGATATCTATATGAATATTATGTTATTCTTGCAACAGACAAACCACCAGCTTCATTAAACTTGTAACACTATTATTCCTAGCATGTGGTAGCAAACCCATTAGTTATGCATGAGGGGGGTAACTTTGTAAAGTAAGCCATATGTGGAACTTTAATTGTTATGTGTTTATTAAGCTAGTTGTAAAATTGTTAATTATGTACTAATTCAATGCTAAAAAATTTCCAATAATTAGTTAAATATGGTGGTGGTTTTCTATAATGCACCAACCTCACACATTCTAAGCAAATATTCTCATATCCCGCACTAAGCTAAGCCTTTAGCATTGTTCAGCAGTTTACCCTCTACTAAGACTAAGGACTAAGTGAATGGCAGCATGCATATACATTATCAGAATAAGTAGTTTAACCACTCTAAAAGAACTTTTGAAAGCAAAAGATTTCTACATGCTGAAATACAGACTGATGGAACAGAAAAATGTGAGTACTTTACAGAATGTTAAAAATGTGATCAAATTCTCAGTTTATATACAGTGAGCAAACAATTTGCCTTTTATTTAGGTACAGAGGACAGTTTCACTGCACCTCTAAAACAATAATTGATTAAAAATATTTTTGCAGTTACCACTTGCAGAAATAAAAGCCATAAAAAGTTGGTCAAAAGCTTGTACAGAAAAACAACTTAAACTGAAAATTCCTGTCAACAAAAAATACAATGTAAACAGCTTTCTTTTTTCCTCTATACAATTTTTTAAGGAAGCTCTTCTTTTTTCTTTTTAGCAATATCACACAAACACAACAAAAACACACAAATAAAACTTTGAGCACACCAACACCCTGAACTGCACATGCAACTGTTACTGGCTCAGGCAACACTTAGTGACAAAGCTTATGGCTTTCCATCTGTCACCCAAAAAGCCAGCAGTAACATGGTACAGCCTGAGTGCTGAGCTCAGTGACCTGTCGGGTGGGGTAGGCAGCAGTCCTCATCTGGCTGCCCTGAAGCTGAGGATGGAGAATGGCTGTCCAGTACAGCACAGCCATGCGAAAGAGGGAACAACTCATCCCAGTTCCGGAAACTGTCCACTTCACTCCACATGCATTTCTCGATAAGATCAGGAGATCGGACAGCCCACCGGACAGAGAGAGCACTGGGAGAAAGAAGAGACCATGGAAGTTCAGAAGGGCCATTCTCCTCTGGTTTGTTGGAAGCCCCTGGGAGTAGGTTATGTTCAGTTCACTTTCTTCAGCCCATGTGAAATGAACTGTTCTCTCAACACAGACAAAATATGCCATTTTGTGCATGTAAAGCATTTCCTGGGCCAAAGATAAAACTGTATATCAATGTGATTCCTAGCTCTTCCCTACAGACTAGCCTTTTAAAGTGCAAAAGCAAGGCAAGGGCAACAGTATAATAAAAAGCCTAACGTAGGACTTCCATATTGCTATCTACGATCTTCTGTGGAAAAATATGTGCAGTCTTTGTGCAATGAGTACATTGAACTGATTGGCCATCAGAGAATCTGCTAGTGTTCCTGTGCAAAGAATAATTTTCATAAACAGACAAAAGTTGTAATTAGTTTAAACCTTCCTTGTCTGTTTGTGTAATATTTTTGAGCAGATGGCTTTGGCAAAGATCTAGGATTTGCACGCCCACTTGCATTTTGCAGTGATAAAATAAAGATGAAAGACATATCTTAGGTCATCCAGTCCATTGCCCTATCAGTGAAGGATTGATCCCTGCAACATGTAAACCAGCAGCCAACTATTTGCCATCTGATGCACACAGTTATCCAAACAGAAGGGATCTACAGGGAAGATCACTAGACATATAGAGAGGGGGGTGAGTTGCATAAGAAATCAAAAACGTTTACATTGGTAAAGGAAAAAATATTTACTGCAGAATTAGCCTCATGGAGAGTCAATAGTCATGAGAGACCAAGGCTTCAGCTATAAAAATTAAATTCTTTGTAAGATGGGGATTTAAAACATCTTACAGTAAATCATCAGTCTTACCATCAATACAGCAGTGCCATGTCTGTTTCTTCAAATATTTGTGAAGAAATGGCAAGGGAATTAGATTCATCCTTGCAAAGTTAGAATTTTTCCAACCACAGGTAACTGCATAGCTTTCGTGCAACCTTCCTGATCCTGAAACACGCGCAGTTTGTAATGCTTTCACACATGGATTACAGGAGACGTGCATAAGGGTGGCTGCTCCAGATATTTCTAGAAAATGTTAATTTAACTTTTTATTTACTGTTTACTCAGCACTATAGACTGCTCTATTTTCATTAATAAATTTCCTTTCTTTTATGCTGTTGGTTTCTAAAAGTTCTCCCTGCCAGTTGTCTATGGGACAATCAACCAGATTGAAATAATGATTTAGACTGTTCCTATCATAAGGATTTAGTTTGTCCCTTTCCTTTTTATATTAAATGCACAACCATTCTGCAAGTCTTTTACCAATTCAACTCCTACATAATCAATATTTAGTAGTTTCATTTACTATAAAAAACATTACTTCCTGTAAAGAACAGTTCCGCAAAACAAGGGCAAAACATACATAACTCCATACTGCGTGTGAATCCACACAAGTGAAGATCTTTATTATATTTTATTTAGATATACATGTAAAAAAAACTTTCCATTTGGTTTTCTCTCTCAGATCTGTACTTAGCATCTAAATATTCTAATTATTAGTTGAATGATGGTAAGTGGAAAGCCCCAGTAGCCTATTGACAAGTGCTTATCACATCTCTAATTCTCATTTGTGCACTTCTAAAGCCCCTTTTGAGCTTGTATTTCAGCATTTTCCTAAAAATAATGGGAGCTATAATTAGACCTTAGTAGTAACAAGACTTAACAGTCAAAAGAGAGCCACTGACAGCTAAAATACAGAAGAGGAGGAACATCAAGGCCATATATCAGTGAGAACTCTCTATAAATCAGAGCAGCACAAACAGTGCTCAGACCTCTGGTAAAAATGTACACCAGAAACGCATAGGTTCGATTGACAGATTAGATAAATAAGTCTATTCCTTTCTGTCTGAAAGAGAAAAGATACAATGCTGGGTACACGCATTATAATAGAAGCTTTTGGCTTATTACTCAAGAAGGGAGTAATTTGAGACCTTTCTTTAACAACAAAATGGAAACCGGTCCTTTACATGCCTTCCTTGGATTTTCTCACCCTGCAAAGTTACTGCCACTGAATAACACTGAGCAAATTACTTGTGCATAAAGAAATAGTATAGAGCATGGGCTGTATCAGTTTTTCCTAGAAGCGAAATACCTTTTTGTATGTCCCCTTGCAGGACTTCAATGTCTTCCACCTTTTTATGAAATACACCTACACCTTTCTGAGGTGGGAGACTGAAGGATGGAGGCACTAACCGTCTTGCTGAAGGCTTTTCTAATACCAGGTGATAAGTCAAGGGCAGACCTGAGTGTCTGCATCCTCCCAAAATTGCATTCTTTCACCATAAGTGCATACTACTCTCTCCCTTTCCTGAGATCACAGAAATCTCAATAAACCAAAGAAAATCCTGCAGATTTTGAGGCAGTCGAGCTATGTGCTAGACCGAAAGGTCTGCTTAAATACCCTGTCTACTTCAGTAACCAGACTTCTACAGTATTGCAAAGCTGATTATACATAAAGCAGCACTAAGGCCCACTGACTGTCAAAAGGAAAGTGATTATAGTAATAGGTGCTTCGTGTTCTGCCTTCTCCAGCCCATGAAATCTCCTTTGATACAAACAAAATAAAACACAACAAGACAAAATTTAATAAAGGAATTTCTCCAATAGGGGTGAAGTTACAGAAATTATGCCACACAGCAGCATCCTGACTATAACAAAAAATGCCCAAAAAGTGGAGGGTTTGTCTGGGTTTATCCACTAAAGTAGGCAAAAACAATGATGATATGGATCCACACAAATTCAGTGCTATGGAAAAATCCTCCTCTGGTCCAGAGGAGGCCACCAAAATGATCAGAGGGATGGAACACCTCTCCTACGCGGACAGGCTGAGAGAGATGGGTTTGTTCAAGCTGGAGAAGAGAAGTCTCCAGGGACACCTTACTGCAGCCTTCCAGTACTTCAAGGGGTCTTATAAGAAAGATGGGGACAGACTTTTTAGCAGGGCCTGTTGCAACAGGGCAAGGGGTAATGGTTTTAAACTGAAAGAGGGTCGATTTCAACTAGATATAAGGAAGAAATCTTTCACAACGAGGGTGGTGAAACCCTGGCACAGGTTGCCCAGAGAGGTGGTGGATGCCCCATCCCTGGAAACATTCCAGGTCAGGTTGGATGGAGCTCTGAGCAACCTGGTCTAGTTGATCATTTGTTAAATCATCTGCTCATTGCAGGGGGGTTAGACTAGATGACCTTAAAAGGTCTCTTCCAACACAAAGATTCTATGATTGTATGATCCTGACTTGTTTTACATTTTACTCAAGCAAGGCATATAGTCTGCATTAGTAGTAATACTCATTAATAAATTATTTAATAATTTGCATTTATTCCAAACTTTCCTAATGAGTATTTGAAAGATCTTATAGGTATTGACTTACTCAACGATGCTTTACAATGTAGGAATGCATTTATATTTATACTTCATGGGAAAGCAAACTGCTGAGATTGCACATGGGATGGTATTTGAAAACTGTAGTAAGGTAAATGCAACTGAACAGTTTTGCCTATGTTTATGCATTATTACTTGTTGTTTGTTACGGGTAAAAAAAAAAAATTAAAATTATATTTAACATATTTAAGCTTTCTGAAATATAGCCCTGCTTTGAAACGTATCATCTAGTGGTGGAAGAGGGGAGACACTAGCAAGTACAGTAAATTGGAATTACATTAATGCAATAATAATCAAATAATCAATAGCAGCAGCATGATGAGAGATGAAACAGAAGAATAATGAATAGAGATGTGACCACCAGACCAAATTTACCACCTATATTCTGGGAGGTTTTTTAATAGTTCTACTACCTATAAAAAACCTGATAAGGATGTGGCTGGCTCTGCAAAGAACAAAACTGAGGAACACTTACATATGGTCCTATCTAGTATGAAAGACAATCAGTTTACAAAACCTACTACTTCTTTCTGAATATCCCAGAGTGGTATTCTGCAGCGTTCTATCAATTTACTATTGCAAAACTGGAATAGATGTAAAATTGAGTACACTGTGATGAAGTCTAGAAGCCACTCCCTTCCCTTGCAACAACTACATAGGAGAGCCTATTTATTAAGGTCTATTCTGATGCTCCAGAGACTCTAATTCCAAGTGCTATAGTGTTGAGTTTCCATCACCAGAACAGCTTATCTGATAGCATGAAAATTACTCCTTTTATTGGTGTTTCTTAACAATAGAAATACATTTCATAGTTCTGCAATAAATAAAAAAGTTGTTATACAAAACCTTTATATTGTCCCAATTTACAAGACTCTCTTTGTCAGAGCAGTGCTAGAATAGCCTTATTCTGGCTGACTAAAGATTCAGAATTTTAATTTGTATTAGAAACAAAGAAACCCTAAAAAAATCACCCACAGATTCGTCTAAATAAAACAGATCGATCTCTGTATAAGATCATGAGAATTGCAATTGGAAACATATAACAGCCAGAAAGCTCTCCCCCAAAACACCAACTTTAAGCAGGCTAAATTACTTCTCTCAGGCTCCCCAAAGAGAGAGTCCATTAAAATAGGATGGAGGTGACTGGCAGTGTAATGTTAGAAGCTTTACCTGTACTACACCTGCGCACGCAGACTCAACAAGGACATTGGTTTCCCATGGTGCTATTCTTCCAGTCTTCAGAAGCACAAACAAGGCTTCTCACTTTTGAGTGTAAAAAAGAGGACATGATACCAAGCAGACAATAATGAAGATTATGAGTAAAGAACAAAGACTCGGTGAAAAATGGGCTCTGGGACGTGAAATGCCAGCCTCACTTCGTGTGTTCAAGAGAAATGCAGTGTCTTTTACCCTAAAAGACCATTGCTTCCCTTTCCTACAGAGACTAAAACTTCCTTTAGACTCTCTGTGAACAGATATTTTGTAAGGGTTAGACAACACCTTTTAAATGTTTCATTTAAAACGCAAATGCAATAACATAGATACTGAGAAAAGAAACAACTGATTAGCTAGTCTGATTTTGCATGTGCATTTAATAATAAAGATGAAAAAACACCTTTTTGCTGTTTTCCAAGTAAATGCTTTATCTGTCATCTTAAATTTTTCAAATGTTTTATTCCTTGAAATGAAAAACATTAAAATAAAACACAATCAGCACAAATTTGCTGCAAAAAATAATAATCCTTTTTATAGTTTCATTTCCATTTGCATGCCAAATGTAAACTTGAAGCAAAGTGACCTTGGTTATAAAAAATAAGAAAGCAATGTCAGAATTGATAGGACCTACCATTAGTATTTCATTCTGACAGGTAGGAAATAGGCATGTCAGCAGTGAGTGTTACGGACTGAGCTGTGGCCCTGATCGCAGTCAAAGCGGTAAATTTCTTCCTACAAAAGTAATTTCCATCAAAACAAAAACTGCTTAAATAATACAACTATCTAGAGATGAAAATAACTTTCTATGGCTGAGCTCAAAGACAAACAAATGAAAATGCAATATATAGCTTTTGTAATGCGTAAAAGACAGAAAAATAACCTCAGGTGTAATTAAATTGTACAATGGTTAAGTATTCAACTATCTTTCTAGTTCCTAGAAACTTTTTTCACAGGAAAAAATGCATTTTAAAAATGGTTATACAAATGCTTCATGTACGGACTTATTATTATATCCAGAACATCCAAATTATAACTAAAAATTAAACAAGCAACCTCTGAAACTATTCAACTATTCATTCTGTGTGAACATCATATAATTATGTGATCAAATAATCATTCACATGTACAAAAATTAACAGGTGTTTGAACCAAACAGGTTTGGACCAAAGTTTCCATTACTAATATAATGAGTAATAAGATTTATTACCATTATTAACAAAAATTAAGATAGCAAGACTAAATTAAATACCATTTAAACTGAATTTTTACAGTCAAGGCAAGCACATGAGTAATGCAACAAAGCCCTAAAAAGATTACTCTTGTTTTGATATATGAAGCTCATTTTTGGCTTCATTTCCCAACTGTATTACCAATTCTAACATTTAAACATGCAGATTCACTACCTTACTGGACTTGAAAATGGGTAGCCACAAAAGCTGTCTTGTTTTATGTAGATTCCACAGAGGCACTGTTGTCTTAGCATGAAATCAAACACAAAGGAAGAAGTGATGGTACAGTAAAACTTGTTCACATCTACTCATGATCCTTAGATTCCACAGAGGCACTGTTGTCTTAGCACGAAATCAAACACAAAGGAAGAAGTGATGGCACAGTAAAACTTGTTCACATCTACTCATGATCCTTGTTTATCCAATGTAAGCAAACATTAAGAACCCTTTTCCGAAACTCTCAGCGTGACCATTACCCAAGCAATTTCTTCCTGCTTTAGCTGGAGACGCATCCTTGAAACCTAGAGCAGAATCTAGAATTACACAAGTACAATACGATGACACTTGTTCTTGGTATCCCCCTGCATATGCTCATTTCTTCTCACACAGTCTTAAGATCAATTACTGATTATAATGCTTCTTCCCAACCATTCTTTTATCTCCCAGGAGAATCTCATAGCATTTCATATTGTATACTACTACCTGTATTACCAAGAAAAGAAAAAAATCCTCTTTTTAATCATAAAGATATGACATACCTTATAGGGAGTGCTAAAAAAATAGTAAGTTACAAATCTAATAGTGGAGCTCTTTACTAAGAATGGATGAATCTGCTATAATTCTTTACTTTTATCTTGAAGCCCAGGTTTATATCTGATGTCACAGTTTGCTATCAGATTCCTAGGTACATGCTGTACCATTTAACATCTAGGCATTCCTCATGCAAATCCAATCATTCACAATATAAAATTTGAGAAAGGTCATATATAGAGGAGACAGGAGTGCCCTAGAAGGTGATATCCCATTCTTCTCCTGTGACAGAGAAAATTATGGACTATCCCACTCTCAAACTCTAATAGGTCAATCCTACAATTAGGGAAAAAATAAATAATTTCTTAGTTAAAGAACTATGTTGATACATCACTTGTCTGTGCTTATGGTTTTGATGTCTAGTGAAAGGTTTCTCCAGCAACCACTAGTTGGGATGGTCTAACTTGTTAAAACAAGTTAAGAAAAACATTTAAAGGTTCACCATCACTGCCCTAGGTCAAGCTGGTTCTCCAGACTGCTTTACTGTCAATGTGAAGATGGGCACCTCAAGAAGTGCCCCCCTCCTCCTACCCTGCTCATGCTCCTGATGAAATCCCATACCCAGGAGTCTGGTTGCCTTCAGTGACTCTGAGAAACAGGCATTTTCTTTCAAAGTGATCATTCCTTTCCATTTACTCCACTGATGTATAAAATACTCACTTAGACAAGACATCTAATTCGAAGCCATGCAAGACAAGACCCATCCCAACAGCACTAGTAATGCCACAGACTATTTAGAAAATAACTTTGGATCAATTCACTAGTTTGTTCTTTTGATTTTTTTTTGCCATCTTGATGCTTTTATTATACTGAAAAATTTCAGGAGAGATGAAAAATCAAACTGGAGCGTTCTGGGGGGAGAAAGGAATTGGGTATCTTTTCCATCATGTTACATTGACTCCACTTAGTCAACTTGCTGACTGTCCTCAGCAGGTTCTGCATCAAGCTACTTCACGCCTCTTTCATTGAGTGGAAATCAGACATTGCAAGTAAAAGGGGAAGGAACTGGGGAAGCAGGCAATAACTGATTCAAAGTTTTACAAGCATCTAAAGGGAATGTTAGTTCCTCTTGGCTCCTGACTAAGATTTAGTCATATCTATGTGTAAGACATGCGTTCACCTTTCTACCTACAAAAACTGTTCTGAAAGGTTAGCCACTGTGCAGGTATACAGTCTTATACTTTAGTGAAAAAAATTTGAGCATTGTTTTAATGTCAAAATATTTAAGTAGAGCAACATTGCTTCAACTTGCTCTCCTTTTCATCACATCTTTAACAAAACCAGAATAACTATTTTATTCCACAAAGGATTAAAAAAAATAGGTTATAGATAAATCCAAAGCAAAACCATTTGAATAAAGATTTGATAAAAGAAAAGACTTTATGAGCGCTAGTAGAAAGAATGTACAGAAAACCATCTAAGACAGATAGGAGCCAAGCGTTCTGAGACATTTTCCGATGCTTTATTTCAGGAACAGATTGAGTAAGGGATTTATCATAACCGAGTGGTAAGAAAAACACCCAAGTCTGTCTGACCTCACTTACCTTTAGATACCTGCTGCTGTTGGCACCTTGGACACCTTCTTCCCTTCCCCCCTCAGTGGACTACAATACCTCTGATCTCATTTCCTTCTTATAATTGCTGAGCTCACATACAGTTTAATATATGAACTTGTACCCTTCATATTGTCAGAAGAACTATCAGAATTCTTACACTAAATCCTTGTACGTTTTACCTTATTTTACTAAAGGATTACATATCTGTCCTACTCACTTATAAAACATGTCTTTTAGTGATGTACTTTTAGAAAAGTCTAATTAAAATTCAATGCATAAAAGCGTGCAAGGGTTGATAACCCACAGAACTCAGCAGACCCTAGTTAACATTCTAATGCATCCTCCATTTGGAGAGAGACAGTAAGACTTTTCCACCTCGGTGGCAGACACTAATGATACTTGCAAATATGACTAATGTCTTCATTGGTGAAAAATTAATGCACCACAATAATTTTTCTACCTGGGGTTAATGAACATGTCAGATGCTGAAAATGAGTTGTTTGAAAGTAAATTACTATAATCTATATTTAGAAGACTCTGCTCTTGGAAAAAAAATCTATGGTGGTGTGTTTGATGTCCTCTGCTTACTTTTGTCATGAATTTTGCTATTCACCTAGTGAGACTACACGATGCTGTCTTTTCTGTTGGTACAATGGAACATTTTCTTTTTCCTAGAATGCTCATTTTTTTCATGGGGAGAAGTCCAGTTTGACTCTACTTGCCACAGGCACTGTAACAAATATTCTTGCAGCTATACAAGCAGCAGAAGCAAGCTGAAGTCCCTGAAAACCAGCTCATCTTCACTATGGGTAGCCCCTAAGCAGTGTCTCACTAGGCATTTTGGAAAACCCAGACACTCACTTTACAGCTTGTCTTCCATCTGAAGAGAAGGGAACAGCTTCACTATTCAGATTGCTTCCTCTCTCTTGACTCCCCTTTTCCCTTACCAAAGCTTACCCTATGCAGTTGTGTGATTAGAAAATGGCTTCAATAAATAGCCATACCAGAGGGAAAGGAGTTGTTTTGTAAGTGAAGATATACTTCTAGTCACCATAGATCAGTCACTACAAATTTTTTTAAAACCGTGTTCCTTCCAGAATACTTGGGGCTTAAGTTGTCCGGTAGGAATTGGTGGGATCTGATAACTGGCAATCAGTAACAATTTAGAAATATGGGGCTTATTCCTCATTTTGGAACCATCCTTTCCTTTCAACTGCGATCATTTCTTCAGAAAATATGCAAATGCATTCATCCTCTAAATGCCTTTTCTAACAGAGCACGGAACTCCAACTCCAGATTTAGCAGAGCAAGTGTAACTCCACAACATTTCTTTCGAAATGTACAAGCAGAGAAAAAAGGTACAGAAGAGTATGTCCGGCCTTTATTCAGGTTTCAGCTATAACTCGTGGTTGGTTCGAGTTAGAAGGACTCCTAACCACAATTTAAAGGCTCTAAATCATGGCATTCATTACATTCCTTCACAACCCATCCCAAAGACTAAGTATTCCTTCCCACTGTCAAAATATATATGCACTTCATTTACTTTTGATACCTTGCTGACTTTAATTCTAGCCATAAGATATTTTTAACTAGCTTTAAAAACCTTCCGGTATTAGATGCCTTTACCTGTGTGAGCAGTTATACATCATGACTTGGTTACTTGATTATGTCTTCAAAAAGTAGAAAAACAGAACTTCTATAAATGACAATGATTTGTAAATCTAATGTACGAACTCCCCAAACATACTTAGAAGCAAAGCAAGTTTCCGTCTTTAAAGAAATAGCGTGGAGGCCATTTTATGCTCACACTTCCAAGTTTCAGAGCAGACAGTGTTCCACCTATATGCAAGTTTCACTGGAACTGCAACGAAGTCCACCCGCCCATACATTTAGTGCTTGAGGTTTGCATAAATATTCCATACCTCTGAATGTCCTGGTCACATACAGGTGTCTGGCAAGTTTGAGCTACCACTATGCAATCACAGTCAGTTCTTGGATTTAATCCAGTTGTGAACACCTGGAACTGAGAGATTAATCCAGCCCACTTCCTTCTGCTGAGCGAAAACTTTTTCTGAGAATTATCAATTCATTATATTACAGGCAACCTGCTAGAATTTAGGTCTCACAGGCTACTGAAATAATAACTTTTCAGATGAAAATATGTTTACTATTTCTTCATATTCCTATGGGTAAAACATTAAGATTTTTGCTATTAACCTTTTTTTTTTCCCAATTTTATATCAACTTTCTGAAGAATGATGGCTTTCCCTCATTTCTTATTTTCTACAATACTTTGAGTTAGGATAGCAAACACACAATAGAACTTTACTATTCTTAAATAAGCTGTCTACCCACAAAAATTTTGTCACTCCATTTTGACAGATCAAGTAATAATTTCATCTACCATGGGAGAGTATAAACTGTACCAGTACAGGAATCATAGTGGGCGTATAAGCTGTAACCATCATAAATGACACTTTTTATTCCCTTTGAAAATCCTCCTGATTTATTACATTTACTTAGAGACTGTCACAGCTTATTTTTACTAGACACATTTTTTTTTAACGTTCCATCAAGTGAGCTCCTATGTGATGCAGAGCAAACTGATAGAAAATGGTGACACTCTCACCCAAGCTGTCATTATTCAAAATGATTTCTTCTGCTCAGGTTGTTTTCATTTAGTAAAATAATTTGATTTTTCTATGTCTGCCCACATTCTATTCACAAGAGGCAAAGGAAGCTCAAAACAATGTCTTCTGCATTTAATATGCAAGGAGAATGCTTAATAGAATCATTTGCAGGATAATTAAAAGTCTGCTGATACATCTTAAGAAAGTGTGAAACAAAGTACAAAATGAATAGAGCCAAATGGCAATTGCTTATTTCTGTAGAGTAAGTGCTAAGTCAAAGAGGTCATAATTGCTGTTTTGCATAAGGAAAACAGTTAACAGGGTTTTATAGATGTATTCTCTGCAGTAAAACTAAAGCTGACTGTTTCCATACAGAAGTTAGTTGAATATCACAGATGAAAAGGTTACAGGGTATTGCTGCTAGGTCTGCCTGTGATATCAAGGAAAATAAGTCCACAAATTCAAATATAACTGAAGAATGGCTTGAGTTGAAGTCAATTCCTGCTTGCATTTACAAAATGGCACATTCAGCATTGATATAGTCCTCTGAAAAAAAAATTTGACTTTTTCTAGAAAACCAAAACACGTCTACCTGATCCATTTACATGACATCCATCAGAATGCTAATGCTGTATAATTAATAAATGGTTGTACTGTGTTCCCCAAGCCCTGTCCCCACACTCTATAAGGTTTAATGCTTCAAATCAAGGAAATTTTCTTAAGTATTCACCTTCTGAGGCATAAGTCCTGTTATGAATTATGGGAATTGTGTGTTGCTCACTGAGGACAGACTATGGCCACCAGCTGTGCCAGTTATCCTGATTATATTCATCTCTCATGAAGTGCATAGCCCCTTATCTGGCTTTTTTATGACTACAAATTAGTTCTTAATTACAGTCAGTCATTGTAATTTCAGAGCAACTGCTAGCTCAAGCATTGACCCATTTTAGTGAATTATAAGCAAAGTAGATAGCATAGATTCCTTTATTCCCCAAACAATAAAAAAGGGAAAAAATTTACTTAAAATTTGGCATTACTGTCCCACTCCTGCCTACTGTTTAGACACTATCACAACTGTTCCCTTCACCTGCTGATGTTCACCTCCAAATAACAGTTGCCATGATACTATGCCGTTTAAGTTAAAAAAAAAACCAAAAACTAAGAACTGCTGTAAAGATCCTGCCACACAAATAAATGCAAGGATATGCAAGTTAAGAATCTCACCGTAGGCCCAACACACTCTGTTAGTTTTATACGGCAGTAACCAATGGCTTCAGTCACTTTACTCGTGACTGCTTTTAGGTTGAGGAAGAAGAGAATTATGCCACAGCCTCTAATTATCTGTATTTAGAGAGTGTAAGCGTTGTAGGGATTCCTATTCAGAGACAGAAAAACTTATGCCTGACTTGAATTGTCAATGCCGTTGCTGTGATTTCAGTGGCATTGAGCAAGTTCAAAACTAGGCAGCATTTACCAGTAGGAATCTTACATATCACATTGTTCTTATGTCATATTTTATGTGTGTGCGGCTATTTGTCGTCACCACAGACTCATTCATCCCGCCGTGACACCGATTTGCAAGCTAGATGAACCCAGAGAAAAACAATGGGATAAGTGAAATCAGCATTTAATTTACTTGGATCCTATTGTTAATAGAGGAAAAACTTCAAGAGCACACTGTAAAGAGGCATTTTTCCTTGGCTCTGGTAGTCCTGGCGTGCGAGGCTGAGCGTGGATGTTCAAGTCATCACTTTTTCATTTCCAACCTGTGTGTATTTTCTGCCACGCACCGTTCCACAAGGGTCTGTTTTAACACGCTCCCCTCGTACCTCAGCAGGCACAGGTGCCAGGCGGCAGGTCCACGTCTTCCCGACTGCAGAGCGCGCTCGGCGCTCCTCGGCACACGTCCATGCCGTGCCACGCCGGCTTCCCCTGCAGCTCTCTCCACTGAGCGCGCGCTGGCTTACAGTGCTGGAAAGGGTGCAGCCTGCTCCCCTAATTCCACCAACTCTAGTGGATTGACACAAAGGTCAAGGGAGAGAGAAAGAGGCAAGGGCACGGCCTGCCTTCCCCCCCGCCTGCTTCGCCGTCCTGTGCCCCGGGGAGCCGCGGCAGAGCTGCCTCCGCCGTGCTCTTCAGCGCAAAGGCAGAAGAAGCTCCTCGCGTCCTCACCAAAGAGCGCGCCCGTCCGAGGAAGCCCCCAGCAAGCATCAGAATTCAGCTGCCAGAACCCGAAAGACCAAGGCACAGCCATGGTCCCAGTGTCTGTCACGCTGGGAAGTGAGAAAAACGTAACGCATCCACTTGGAGCATTGACAGATACCGAACGGGAGCGGACGTTTTTCCTGCCTGAGAGGTAACACAGAGATGACAAAAATTCATGCACTTGTATTCCATGTCTTGCACTCACTTGGGACTAATGCAGCGTCAAATAAGGCATTAACTTCTTTAGCAAACGCATGGGGATTAATTTTGTTTATTTTAAATCAAAAACACTGAAACGGCTTCCACGACGAAGACAGACAGAATGAACCAGCCTAACTATCGTATGCCAGGAACCTTTCCACCACCAGTTTTCACGTTGTTCTTCCTTTCTCTTCTGCTTCTGGGCTAATTAATTATACACTAAACACACCACTAGTGTGATACAAATAATTAGTTAAACATGGTCACAGGCTAGAACATTAATTGTTGCAATATATTACAGTTACTGCTGCCGGTCTCTTTTAGCTAATACGAATTTAGCAACACGCAGGGCCTCCAGCTTGGCAAAAACGTATGTATATTTACTACAGCACCAAACTGCACAGAACGGTATTTACTGTTTCTATAGGGCAACGGCTGGACAGTCGTAAGGAAAGCTGCCTTTCTTTACACCATGCTGGGAGCATACCATTGCCTTGTGTTCGCCCACATCCCTCAGAAAAAATAAGCCACTAACTTCACTGCTTTTTTCACCGGGGTTCTCTGACGAAGCAGCGTCTGAGCCGGTGAAAAGGGCAGGAAAAAGAAGGGGTGGGCAGAGAGAGAATGAACTTCAGCAAATGCACAATATTAAGCCGATTTTGTGGGTTCCAGGGCTGGCGAGCACATAGGTATTATTAGCAAGACCAAGAAGATTCCTCAAAGAGATTAGTAATATTCACCTTGAGAAGAGGAAATGTTCTGAGATTTCATCACTTGGTGCCTACAGTGCTGAAAACACAGCATGTTATGGCGGCATTAAGTATTATTAGTGTGCTTACCTGCAGCTCCTATATCCTACCAGATGGCAACCACAGTTTATTTTTCTTCCTCTTTTAAAATTACAAAAAATTACCTTATTTGTAAGAAGGTATTTTAGCCCTTTGTGGCGCATAAAATATGAAAAGCATTATTTTGAAGAAAATATTGATGCTTGAGGAAACCTTTTTTTCTTCCACGGGGTGTGTCAGGCACGGTATGCACACAGCACATAGGAAGAGAATAATTCACAGCGCACACTTAAGCGAACAAGACCTTTGAGGCAGATTAAACTACGTACGCATAAGAGAGAGAGAGAATCAACAGCTAAAATACCTTGCCAAAGGCTGTGGGCTTTTCATGCTTTTTTAAAAAGAAAGTTGCGCCATAGATACACAGACATTTAATAGACACAACATTTAAATGATTTGTGCAGTTACTCATATATAGCGTGTGTGGATAAAGTGCTTTTAAAATATGATTGTTAATTTTCAGTTGTTCTATCGTTTCTCTTTGGCTGGAAAAAGAAGAGTTTTATGACACCTTTTTTGGCAAGTAGATTTAGCACCTTGGAGTACTGAAGTTCATCCATTAGCATAAGCTTCTGTTATAAGCCATAATCTCTTTATTTCAGCTGCCGTGGATGAGGATACCTAGATACCATCTCCCAACAGTGGTAGATGGAAACATCTCCCATTTTATTTCAGTATACAAAGCACATATTTGTAACCTCAAATGCAAGCAATAAAGACTATCATTAACAAAGCAGCATGTGAAAGTCAAGTTGTGTCAGACATAATAAAAAATGAAGCCTAAAACACCAAAACGCAGAAGTCAAAGAGAAAAAAGACCCATTTTTTTAGTATATTTAAAATTGTGCAACTTTAAAGTAACTATGCAGAAGTCAGTAAAATTTCACTGGTACAAAATTCATGTTATGAAAGGTCAAAGTCTCATTGAATTCACGGTTCTTATTTCTGCTCTCTTTTGTTTGTTCATGTGATTAGAATATAATAATTTTCCTTTGTTTGATATTTTATTTTTATCATTTATTCTGTCTCCTTTATGAGGAGGGATGTTTTTACAACGGTGACTTCTACAAATCTGATTATTGTTACTAGATTATCTGTGCTGCAGACATGTCACCAAGCCTGAACCATTGGTTGGGTTCCTATCAGGGCAGGCAAACTCCTAATAAAAGGAAGATTACAGTTTCAAAGAATTTAAGGGCTCATATCGTCCCTGTGGTCACCAAATCACTTTCTTCCTTCTTAAAATTCTTCAAGATCTTTCCAAAGGAGGAAGTGCTTGGACAGAATAATTTCTCCTTATCCAACTCTGAGCTACAACCTGATCTCTTTACTCCCCTCGTCAAGCCTAAGTGTCATTGTACAATTCATACAGATGTGTTTTGGGATTGCTATATAGGTCTTCAACCATTTATTCTTCCTGTACTCACACAATAAGAACACCTGATACAGTAGAGTTGTGACAGAATGTGACAAAAGCAAAAAAATTCAAAGTGGAGAGTGACACTTCATACTTCACTTACACCGTGGTGAAAAGACACATACAAGAGGACAAGTTAATGACAGAACGTCAGCGTTCACTTAGAATTTTCTGGCTTTTGGAAGATTCCCCACCTTGACCGGATTATGTAGTACAAGTATTTTGAAATTTAATTTTAAAAGCAAGGCAATTGTATGTCAGACAGCTTGTATGTTTTTTCCAGCTATATTGTTCTAACATATCACCTGTCCCTCTAAACGTTGCTCTTCATACATCATCAGATGACCCCAGTTCCAAACAGTACCATCACCAACAGTACGAAGAACTGAATACTGCTATGTGCTCTGCAGTATCCTTTAATTGACTACATAGATACACCCTATGGGCACAATAGATGCCCAGAGCACTGGGGAATGCCAAGAACAAGTATGGCCACTGCTGCTGACAGCTGGCCAAGTCTTAAATATTTGGGTTGGCTTTTGCGCTGTGTACCTATCCCTACAGAAGGGCTGCAAGTAGACACCAAACAGGCCTTAGGAGGCAGAAGAGAGATAGGATGTGCTGCATTAAGGACTATTCCCCAGCAACTCCAGGTGATCTATACTTAATCCCTAAAAATCTGTAGATAGGAGTTTTCAAAAGAACTATGTTCCCACTTCTTTTATAGGATAATGCAGGCTTACTGAGTTTTAACAGACTTCAGAAGTTGGGGTTCTTTTCCTAAGTAAACTAAACAACTAATTACAAAAGGAAAAGGGTTGCTTGCAGAATAGGCCATTATACAGAGAAAGGAGGCAATGTTAAATACTCCGTGGGTTTTCACCAGGAAGCCAGCTGCCAGGAAGGGGATTCCCATCTCTTAATAACAGAAACTACATCATATGCCATCTTCAATTCTGCACTGTCAAAAATTCAGTTACTGTTGTTAAAATACAGAACATTCACTGTGGCTCTGCCCTCTAATAAATTCCGTCCATCCGAGGAAGAAAAAAACATATGTTTCAGGATATTACGCTAAACCATTACAATCATTAAATAAAGTCCACATGGATAATTTTTTAATAAAATCTGTATTAAATAAATACAAGAACTAATATACTTTTTATCTATATATTCCAGTTTACCTTTTTTTTTCCTTTTGAGAGATAAAAACTGTAATGACACTTTGTTCATTAAACTGATATGTTCCATTTTTTATGACATTTGGTAAACTTTACACATATCAGCCTGGTGCAATTTGGCTCTTATTAATACTAGTCTTTAATAAATTCCCTGTGCATTAATACCATCATGGGTATCCTGCAGGTTATTTTTTTATAAAAATAAAATACAGATAGGAGACCAGTATAAAGACTTCAATAAGTATATTGCCTTTCAAGAGAAAGCAATCAGAAACATAATTTTAGTTTATATGTGTTTCTTCCTAAAGACAATGAACTAACATGAAAAATATTGCTTCCTTTTATTTTAATGTTCATTCAAAGAGGGGAAAAAAGACCCGTCAGAATAAACCAGAAAAGATTATAAATCTTGCCTGTATAACAAATGTGTAGTGTTATTGTTTAATATTCTTGTCTCTGTTTGTTGTTAGGTCTTTGAAAAATGAAAAACACTGTTTTGCTTTTACTTTACAGAAATTTTTCATGATTTCATATACATAGTCAATCAGTATCTCCATTTATAAGGATTACAACAGGATGAAGATGACAGGGATACAATATCAGTTCCATTTCTTGCTCTACTCTGTAAGAAGTATCACTATGTGTTAGAACACAGCAATCATATCTCCTGAGATTTTAAGCATTATTTTCAAAACACCCCCCCCAAAAAAGGTCACATATTCTTCCTTCACACCTATGTCAAGCTCCCACTAAAAGTAATGAAAAATTAGTACTGTGCTTCTCCCAAAAAAACTTTGTTCTCTGATAAAAATAAAGATCACAGGACAATGCCTTCCTTTTTCCAAAGCAGGAAGAATTTAGGAAGCTTTCTAGGATTTTGTCTAAACTACATTTATATGCAACTGTGTTGATAGCCAGCACAAGGATATGTGCTTTCCTGTATTTCAGCACTTAAGCCCTGGTCATAAAAATTATGTGCTTAGGAAGCAATTAAATAACTTTGCCTCAGCCAGCAGTGTACTACAAGTGAGAGAGAAGAGTCATCTGTGGTCCCAGTTTGGACACATATTTCTCATTAATAGTTTTTTTCTTATTAACTGTTGTCAGGAACAGAAAAAAAAAATCTTGTAAATGTAATCACACCATCACTTTCAGGAAGACTGTGCTAGCCCATTTTGAAGGTGAAGTCAGAGCACTAGGCAACTTCAGTAACAATAAAAAACAATATATTGTGGGGGTTGCTTTTCCTCTCAGAGGAAACTCATAAGTAATTACAGATGAAAAAATTACAAATTTTTTTGCGTTGTGTGTGAGTTTGAGCAGGAAAGGAATCACCAAGGACTAGTAATTTGGAAGTAACATATATATTTTCTGATTTCCTGATTTGTCAATTTAATGCCATGTGAATAGGCTGTACTTGGTAGCTTTTAAGTTGCATTTTCATCAGAGGCAGAGAAGAAGGAGGAAAGTGAATGAATAGATTTATTCAAGGAACCCATGTTGCATGCTCTTTGGGGTCAACTTCAGCCATTTTTGGAAAAGATTAATTACCTCCTATACAGTAAAATGAGTTCTTCAGATCTGAGTTCAGAGTGTTTTGGCCCTCAGCATCCATGGACATGATGTCATATTTAGGGGGGAACCCACAGCAGACCTACTTTCCTACCATGTCTTCATTACTACAACCTCTAGATGAGAAAGAATTCTGCTCTGGCATGGAACAAAAGATTGTAAAATACATATTCACAGCACAGCCAAAATTGCTTTGGTAATAAAAATTTATCTTCTTTTTCTCTTTGGGGGTTACTGCATAGGTAATCCATTATTAACGGCTTACAGCTAGCAACTGGCTGTGAACTGAGCTGATGAATCATCCTACTTAGATAAAGACCCAAAACACTGGGTACACGAATGTGCAAGAGAGGCCCCAAACAATGACAATTTTTCTGTTTCTCTAATGCAAATGGTTTAATGATGGATGACCCCATTCCTTTAATGTCCATTTGGGTGCTTCATGTAACTATTTGAGCATTCACTTGGACTTAGTTCATTTGACTATCAATTTGGGACCTGAGTCTGCTTCCTTGTATAACCAAGAACAGCAATGCATCTTCCAGGTAGTTGAAGTACGAGATATCCATTGCTAAACGTGTTGCTTTCATAGCAGAACTCCTTCTTCACAATGGGGAGAAGCAACTGCATATTCTTTCTTTCCTTTATAAATCTGGCATATCGTGGTGTTTGTTACCACTTCATTAACCTATCTTCAAATTAACAGTAAAGTTGCGCAATACTTGAGCTCTGACCTTCAGTACATTCACAGGTTTCTCCAAATCTTTTACCAGATTTGGTAAATCCAGAAACATTTCTTAGTGTTTAGTGACGGATGTACCCCTTTGTCATTACTTGGCAGAGAATTAGAGAAAAAGCTATCTCCATATACAACATTTTTTTTCCCATAAATCTGACAGAAGTTAACATCCTTATTTTGAATGATAGTTAAAAGCAGTAGGACCCCAAGAACTCCAGATCACAGGTCATCTACCTTCTTTTATATCGGGAGATATCCTAAAGAGAACCTATTCCTTCAGTTGCGAAGAACATTGTCTTCTCCAGATCTCCATCTCCAACCATAGAGATACTTTGGGAATGGTTCTGAAAAATAGTAATAGGTAGGTAGAGCATAGAACTAGACATAATAATCATATTGGTCTATTGTTGCCGTTTCTGTGACTCTGAAAATTTGTGATCCATTCCTAAACAAGAGAGGAATGTTAATAGACTATTTACATTAATTAAAACACAACTTCCAAGCAAATCTTCCCAGATACAAAATAGTTATGCTTCTCTCTTGGGACTTCCACAATTCACTGATGGAAAAAGTGAAGCATGAGTATAATGCCTTTTCTAATTTTTTTTATTTAAAGGGCAAAAATACAACCTCTAAAAGAGGGAAAAAAAATATTGCCTGAGAATGCTTCAGCAGCCTCTTGTGACGACTGAGATTCCCATGAATCGACAAGCAAAATCCAGAGCAGTCTGGAATAATATGTAGAACCTAGACACTTCTGTAGACTAATATTTAAAATACTCTCTATTCTCCTATTAGTGTTTATTGTTGAGGTCCAGTAATTCCTTATAGTTTAAATATTATCATGGAGATTTCTTTGTTTCTCTATATGAACAGTCAGCATAACGGCTCCCGGAGGAGTTAGGGCAATTTTCACAGCAAAGCGGTAGCTGGTTGGTCACACATGTTCCCTCTGTACTCATGGCCACTGCTTTGATCTCCACTTCCATAGTGCAGTGCCTCTTCTGCTTTCAAATTCGGGGCGGGGGGAGGCAAAGAGACTGTCATTGGCTGTAGTTCCCAACACAGAGGACAGCAACTCTACAAATGGAAAACTTGCCTTCTACGCATCCTTATCGAGTTTCCCTGCTCACGCTCTCTGCGCTATTCACTGTACATTAAATGACCAAAGCATACAGCTTTTGGCAGGTTTCTCCAAAGCATACCCCAAATGCCCTGGATGTGTAAAAAGACTAGAAAGGCACAGTGTAAGGCACCATATTACCAAAGCAGCAGAATTTGTCAGGAGATTTCAATACTGCATTATCAGCTCCCCATTTTAGTTTCACCAGAGTAAGGCTGGAGCAGAACTAATGTTTCGCTGTGCTGTCAGACCAAGAAACTCGAAAACAGAACTTAAACGGTCAGTAATACACCCCGTGCTCTCAGGTGTGCGTGCCACCAACAGCCCATACATACCGAGAATTTGCAGTCAGTGGCGATGAGCAGACTGCAGGACAGCAAATTCGTGGCCTTCAATATGAAGGTTGGAGAGTGCAAAACTTTAACATCTACTGCTTTCTGCTGTCTGTAAAGGCATCATGCAGCTGTTACAGCACAGAAGGTGTTAGATGACAATGATATAAAGACATGGTGCTTGCCATTTTCTACAGTGAAAATTCCTGCCATTCCATCTTGGTCAAAATCTTTGCTACCATTCCATTAGGAAATAAGGGGGT
>NW_010523878.1:57829-70433 GCF_000687285.1 Phaethon lepturus | reverse complement strand
ATTATTCTCATGCTAAATCCAAAACACAGCAGTATACCAGCCATCGGGAAGAAAATTGACTCTATCCAAGCCGAAACCAGGACACCCATGAATTTTTAATTTTATTTCCTCTCCCTATCCTGCTGAGGAGAGGGAGTGAGAGAGCAGCTGGGTGGGTGTCTGGCAGTCAGCCAAGGTCAACCCACCACCCTTGGAAACACTAATAAATTTGTAACGTTCTAAAGTTACCTCGGGATTAGAGATTTTGAGAGCTGTAAATTTTTAAGCACATTTAACACCGAAGTGAGAAGTACTCTGTACTAAACAATATACATACCACTGTCTGCAGAGGATACGCAGCAGTAGATATAGGTCAGAACAATGTGAACTGCTGGGTATCTGTCCTCTCTTCAGTGGCATACATGGTGTATTTTTAGGAACAATTATTTTACAACACATATACTTACTACTTTACAAAAAGGCGGTTTCTATTTCCTCACTCATATGTCTCCTATTAAGTTCCTTTCTTTTTACACAATACTACCACCTGGAAGTACGTGCATTAATTTTTCTCATTTATTAATTACAGGCCTTGTACAAAAATAAAGTTATAAGCATCACTAGGGGAACGGGGAAACAAACCCTCTTTTATGAAAGTTGTGACATTTGACAGCTTTGGAGCTGGTGGACTGTGTTTAAATTGCAATGGAGATTGATTTTTAAATTCTAGCCCTAAGTTCAGAGGAGCTGAGGACACTCTAGAGACAAGAACTGGGAAAAAGAATCACTTAAAAGAAAGAAACAGCTGTAGCGAATATTAATTCTCAAAATGCAGAGAATAGCCAAGCAATTACTCAGAAAAGTAAGAAGCCTAATAGGCTTCTTCCAAATGGATGCTTTTGTATCGTGTTATTTCTGCAATATTTTTCACACTACTTGCTCTACTCCACCACATCCTTTAATTTTATTAATTCCACAAGAGTTTGGAGGATTCCCACATCTTTCAGTACAGAAGCAAATGGAATATAAATTACCTATCACTTTCCCATCTTTATTGCTTGCAACATCTGTATCTAGAGCTGCAAACATTTTGTGTTTGTGGTAAGCGGGGAGAAGAAAGCTGTCTCTGCTAGCATGTTTTTTCAGCTGTAAACAGACTGAAGACTTTTGTGGCAATTCATCATTTCAGCCTAAGTAGCTCCTGCTTTAGAGGTTACAGGATCTGTCTGAGCCGAAGGAAACAGTTTCTACACACTCTATTCTGCATTTGGCTTAGCAGAAACAGAACACAAACAGCTTTTCTGGTCTTGATAGTTTTGGAAAATCCTCCATTCTGAAGAAAAGAGGAATCTTCTTTTTCGCAATGGAAAAAAATGCCAAATTTTGCAAAATGCTGTTATAAGTAATTTTAAATTCCTCTCCACTTCACTAATTAAGAAAATAATTTGCCATCGTTTCTTCTTGAGTGCAAATTCTATTAATGGCTGCATGAAAACTAGGTTTACAAAAGGGACCATCAGTACAGAGCTTTAAATAAAAAAGAGAGTAATGAAAAATAATAATATATGAAAATATCAAAGAATGTAGTCTTGTGAATTTGAACAACATGCCTTTTCTATAGGTGTTGTTCTGGTGTGTGATACCCAGACTAACAGATGAAATAAACACCTTACTGCAATGAAATACAAACAACCTGAAATGGGACTTCTCCCTTTGCACATGTTCCATGACAGACGGTACCAGAGTGGTATTTGCTGCAAACCAGATTAAATCAGTTTTAGAAACTGAATTTCATCGATGAACAGATTGCACCATCTGCTTCTACTAATATACATTAGAGTATGTGTATTTTCCATAGCTGCATGTTTACTCTGTAATCATAAGACTACGAGACAAATAGGTATAGCTTAGCTACAGAATGCCTGAAAAGCATCATTTGTGGATGTCAAGGGTGTAAACAAAAAAGCAGTTAGGTTATCTGAAGGCTGTGCAATGAAGTAATGAAACGAAATTAGGCAAAAGAAAATTTAAGCAGCACACTGGGACACTAACAGTCATTGCAGTGACGAAAGAAATACAAATGCAAAAAGCACAGATGTAATAAAGTTTCTTACTAATAACACGTAGGAAAAAAGAGAAATAATCTTCCATCCGAAGCATAAGTGTTGCTGGCTGGAAATCCAAATTTTATTACATGTTTTCTGTGTTTTCAAGGAAAAAAACCCTTGAATCGGGAGGTAAGCCATTTAAAGTTTTCATGGAACAGAAATCCTTCAAAATCTTGTTTTGGAAACCCAAACATGATGTTCCCAAAACAAAATATGCTTTCCCAGTATCCTCAGCAGCTGCTGACTGAAATTGATGCAATTCCTGCCATTTCACAACTGCTGTTTCCATGGCTTGCTGTGGTGACAAAAGTGACAAAAACTATCTTAGACTCTAGCCTAAGGGCTACCAGAGCATCCGTGGTACCTCATCTCTGGCAATCCAGCCGTGTGAGTTGCCCAGGAGCACCATAGCCGGGCACTCCCAGGCCAGCCGGCTCCCCGTGCCACCCACCGTCAGGGCAGCCGGCCAGATGACTCCAGAAACGCTGACATCTCATACACAAGACCTTTCTTATAAGCAGCTGAAAAGTCAGGCTGACACATCGGTTAGATGCTCATCCAATATCGCAAGAATGAACCTGAGCTAAATGCTTGTCAAGCCAGGGTGAGATTTCAGCATTATTAATTCTACGCATCCTCAGTAGCGAGGATGATTATTTCCAGGCCAGTAAAATATTGCAATTAATGAAACAGCATTTCATTAAAAATGGCATTCTTCTCTTCTTTGAAAGGACAGTAAGAAACAAGAACTATTGGGCCCCAGTATAAATTGACAGAGGTATGGAACAAGTCCTACAAAGAGTAAGACTTTTCAGGCTGGAAAAAAAATGAGAGATGAAGATATGACTGAAGTCTACAAAATAATTTGGTCCAGGAAGACAACAAACAGAGAACAATTGTATGGTTTGAATACCAGAACTAGCAGGCATTAAATCTATAAGACAGGAGAATTCAAAACAAACACAAGAAAGCAGTTCTTCACACAACTTGTAAATAAACGATGGAACTTCTTGCTGCAGGATATTATGTATGCTAAAAGTGCGTAGGGGTTCAAAAGGATAAATTCCCAGAAGAAAACTTTGTTGATGGTTGTTAAACACCAGGACAACCCAACACTCCTTGAGGTATGAGCTGCTGGATACTCAAGGATTGTGCTGAGGAGGTATCAGCAGGTGCTTGCCGTGTTCTAACAGTCTTCTCTAAGCCACCCATTACTGGTAACTCTTTGTGACATTTGGTGAGACATCTTTTGCTCTGACCCAGCAGAGGCAGTCTTAAATTCAGGCATAAAACATGCTATATGCAAGAAATGTGCTGCCCAGGGAGGTGGTGGAGTCGCCATCTCTGGAAGTGTTCAAAAAACGTGTGGATGTGGCACTTCAGGACATGGTTTAGGGGACATGGTGGCGCTGGATTAATGGTTGGACTTGATGATCTTAAGGTCCTTTCCAACCTTGTGATTCTGTGATTCTGTGAAATAAAACATGTATCACAGGACAAGTGTAACATGCTGGATTTAGCAGGAAAACTGAAGAGACCCTGCACTCCCCTCTTCCCTTGAGCTGTTCCAGGCATGAGGTATGCGCTCCAGGGCATATCGCAAGGGAGCAGCCGCAGAGTCTCTCCTTTGTAACCACAGCATAGCTACAGGCAAGTCTGTAAGGAACAGATGAAGATTTGGATATGCTAAGCGCTCACTCCGGCTCAATAAAATTGACAATCCAGAAAGAGAAAACACATCAGACATTGTTGTGATTTCTCCTCACTCACTTGAAATGACAGTCCTGAGAAATGTTAATTACTGGGCCAGTAATCAAATGTCATAAACAGCTACAGCAAATGAGAGGAAAAAAAAAATTTAATGTCATTCCAAATGTGCGGTAGATTTAATTAGCTTCTGCTCAAAGGTACCTCTTAACAGAGGTATGGGATCCAACACAAGGACACAAAGGCATACATTGTTGCAATCCTATTGTCAGAAATAAGTCTAAGAGATGAAAAAAAATTGAAAGGAAGACTTTCTCAGTCAAGTAAGTATTGTTTCAAAAGCAAGGCTTTTGACTTCAGTCTTGGAGGGCAGAAGCATTGCATATGACCTATATAGACAAAGGAAAATAAGATGAACCTGGCTTTTGCCTGAAGCTGGGAAGTGGCCACGCCACAGAATTTCTGGCAGGACATGCAGAGAAACACCATCAGTTCACTTGCTGAATCTGGACTGGTCAGCTTCTTCAGACATCTATTTCCCCACTTGAAAACAAGGCATAAAGTTGACCATCTAAAATCCAATGCCTTTCATGACCCTTGGATGCAGACATATGACACAGAGTATTAACAAACCCCACTGGGCCATGCCCTAAACATGTGAATAAACACAGAGGTACCACTTTGGAATAACATTCAGGCTAAATAATTAAGTCAAAAACAGGCAGAAGAGAAAAAAGAGAAACATTTATTCATGCTGGCCAATCAAACTGCAGAATAATTAAATTACTTGTTCAAGATGGACATCCACGACAAAGCTGGGTATTTACACCCACGACAGAAAAGAACTAAAAGAACTAAAATGAAGTAAAAAGAAAGTTTGGGAATCACTACATTTAAGTAGGGTAAAGTATATATTGAGATAGGCCTATCTCCTAAAGCTAGAGAAAATGACAAATGAAAATGTAGACAGAAGCACGTTACAGATGATTTTTGGGGTTTTTTTGATGAGTTTTTTAAAGAACCAAGAAGCCACAATTACATGAACAAAAGAGGATTTCTTCAAAAAGTGAGTGAAGGCACAATACGATGGAAAAAAGATACCCAACAAAGAGAAAAGGCGGCCAACAGACAGCCATCTTAAGATACTAATTTTCTGTATTTCAGAGAGGAGATTAGGGACATTAGACAGAATTTTGTTTGTATACTAGGGGTTCTTAGGAGAAACACATCCATTTGTAGGTGGAGGTAGTGAAGCTGCTACTATTGCCCTTTAATCTCCATCCAGAAGTCAAAATAAGGCATCCTTGAGGCTATTTCATTGAGGAACAGCAACTGTTGATGGGGTCAAGTATTTCTTTCTTGTAATCTTGTTTATTTTAAAAAACTGTCTACAGCTTCATTTTCCTTTGAGATGGACTTACTAGCTGCTTGTTTTGACTCACTTACTTTGACAGTTGTTTCCAAAAAGCTCCTATCTACTGCAGCCAGAAGCTATGTCTGAAAAAGATGATTCTCTTGTCAGCCGGCTTTTATATAGCTAAATCCCCTAAACTTGACTTTTCTTTCCCTTCTTCATTAATATCGCGATGAACTGGAAGTACTTCTGCAGGTTGCCAAACCTTCAACATTTCTTTTTAACTTAAGAAACACGCTGAACAAAAACCAAAGTGAAACATTTTTTTAAAGTAAGAAAGATGCTTACACTTCGAATGAAAACTGCAAGTTTATCTTAATAGAAGGCAAAAAGGAAGCATGTGCTAATTACCTGGTCCCTGAGAGCTCAGAGCAAATGACCCTTTTTAGACTCAATTATTTTCACAGGGGACTTTCAATTCACACTCAAAACTGAAGACAAAGCCAGGTTCAATTTATTTTATTTAGACAGTAACTGAGTCCAGGGAACTTGCTTGTGTTCATAGTGATTAATGAAGAGAAGAAATGCAACTGTCAAGCCAGTGTGAGAAGCCAGGTTATCCAAAGAGCACTCGGGTGGAAAAGCAACGCTTAATCATTCTGAAGGCAGTGTTACAGAATGGGTGGCCTCTAGCTTGCGTTCTGTTTCAGGAGAAAAATCCCATCATTATAGCAGTGAGTTCTTTGCTTACATAGCACAGGCAGACCAGTGAGAAAAAAAAAAAAAAAAATATAAAAAGCAAGTCAAATATTATATGACCACAAAATATAGCTAAGACATAGGCTTCTGCACCACCATTAAAGGGCTGGATTTAATACCTGCTGCAGCCAATGGAAGTCTTCCTCCTTGATTTGATAGGATTTAGGGATCAGGCCCTAAAAGCTCCTAATAACATACTCGGTTGGTATAGTGTGTCATGAATTCAAAACATCATTTAATTTCTGCCTTTTAAATTTTGCTAAATAAATGTCTTGTACATCAGTCACTTTTTATATAGACACACAAATACATCAAAAAGTCCATATAAACATCAAAGCTGACCGCATAACAAGATGTTTCCCTTGTTTCCAAAAAGGACGTAGGTCTTTCTGAACTTAGTAAGAGCTCGTGCGCTTGTTTTCTAGCAAGTTTTGGACATCTCTACCAAGTATTACTTCTACTTTGCACTCACTGGGTTTCCTAAATCCCAGATTTGAACTCTATGTTTATTCTGTGACATTTGGGCAAATATGCTTTTAAATCCTCTTCATCTTCTCTGGAAGAGACACTTGTGCTTCACTCATTAGTTTCTGAAATCGATCTGCCCATAATCTATGTAACTCCAAATTACTCCACGCATAATTAGGCACTTCTTGGTTTTCATTACTCATGTTTATCTCTGTAGTATTTACACAGCACCAATCATACAGCTGCCCATGTACAGATTGGAACACATCACTAATTACATACGTTTAATTTGGTTGTATTCCTCTACAAGAGAGGATATTGTTTTCAAGGGCCTTGTTCCAGCCTCATAACCCAGATGTTCAGAGACCAAGAAGTCCCTGAGGTGTATAAACTCATTTGAATTTACTGACCCTTTCAGGGAAATAAAACCACAAGTAAAATATGTACGCCATTTTATTTCCTAACTTGTGTATCTATAGCTAAAACATACCAGCTTGGATTCACTAAAGCTGGTAACACTTTACTTGTAATTCCTTAGATCCTGGTTTGTTGTCGTGCTTTTTTTTAAATTAAAAGAAATGCATATTGTCTCTGTTTGAAGTTCGAAATCTTTTTTGGAAAATAGTATCAATAGATCAGTTTATGATTTGCTTGCTTTTCTCTCATCAATTTAGATGAATGACTGTGCCCTGTTTAAGCCAAGCAGCTGCTTTTCAAGCAGCCTTCACAAATCTTACTTCCCTTCACACACCTGAAGTTTCACTATATACACAGAAGATAAAAATACAATCCTATTTATTTCCTGAAAACTTCATCCCATCTTCCATTTTGCCAGTTTCTAGACTTCCACAAATGATATGCTTAGGTAAATAAAGCATGCAAAACCTCTATTTCAGTTGTAGTATGCACATTTATAAACACTAAGTAGAGTGTAATAGAAAACAACTTGTTAGGTTACAAGAGCCTATAAAGAAATTAAACCAAATAATTCCCGTATTCCAATCTATGTTCTGACAAATTCGATTACATAGGCACAGGCTATGCAGCAACTGATATACTTGATTGAATACACAAACCCACAGCTCATTTTCCACAAGCATTGGTTCTTAGGCATGCTCAGGAACAAAAATCAGCATATGCACGCTACAACTAACATACATCATTTACTAGCCTAGCATTTCACTTACATACAGCTTAACAAAATTAAAAAAAAAACCCTAAATGCTACATAATAAACATCCTCCGCAGGGTACAAACTAATATCCAAGTGTCATTCAAAGTTCCTTTAAAAAAAACAAACAGCAGAAGTATGTATTAATTGATAATTTTTTCTGTGCCACACTAAGCAACTCTAAGAGCTCAGTATAGAGAAGAGGGAAAAATATCTGTTTATGATTGTAATAAAATGGCTCAAATCTGGAAGAACTATTTGCTAGCTTTGCCCTTGCTACAGTACCACAAACTGGCACAGTTTGCGGGAAGCATTTTCCCCCCTAGAGTGGATATTACATTGGATATTTGTCTACTAATATAGAAAAGAGCTAAAGAGTTAAAAGAAGAAATAGCAATAAAACCAGTTTTAATAATCTACTCAGATCGGGTGATTTAGGTGTCAATTTATAAAACCTACAGCATTACTCCTACTCCATTATGCGGCAGCATAAGTACGCTGTAGGTGTTTCTCTCTAAGTCACCCTGAGTATCTCCTCCGGTCAATATTGCAGTAATAAAGTGTATGTCATACTATTTTACATTTGTGGTAGAAAGACAGGGAAAAAAGGTTTAGGTGCACACAGTTAGAAATTAAATCAGACAATTCTCCTACAATTTAATAGGAAATATTTGTATGACTCAGTTTCACAGCATGTGTGAATATAAATCCTCCAGGGAATTATTTAGCCGTATTTTATCATAAATTGCATTCCCATAGACAGATGCTGGTACTACTGCATCACGCTGATAATAACAAAGACCAACTGACACTTAAGAGCACATCTGAAATGTGTTTTTCTGGAGACATTAGGTACAGTAAAAGAACCGCTAAACAGTGCTGAATAAAAGTACCAATGGTTTTCCCAGTTGGTTTACCAATACTTGAAGGGCAGGTTAATTTATATGGTATATACAAATTAACCTCGTGAAGTTATACATTTTGTCAATCTACAAAATGTGTCTTTTGCTTCTGATACCAAAAAGGACTGTGTATAAAAATTCTCAGTTTGCTGTGCCCATAGTTGTGCTTTATGAGAGTTGCACTTATAGGAACATTTTTTGTTTTGAAAATCATTATTTTCATCAGTCAACCTCCTTGTGAACTAAAGGGTCATTTCTGCAATACAGCCGTTTCTTAGTGCTCTAAGCATTTTTATCATAGTTTCAGACTTTTAGGATGCAGCACTTATTCCCTGCATTTTATTTCTGAGAAAGTCCTTGAAAAGTTGGTACTTTTTGTTGAAAAGTCCCTTTTCAACCTGTGCCACCGACTGTAAAGTAGTTAAATGATCTTGATTTTTCTAAGTAGTCGTCAAAGGTGAGGACAGGACTCAATGTTTGAGTTGAAAATAGAACTCAAAATTATTTGAAAATTGTATTTTTTTTTTTCATTTTGAAAAGTATTATATAAATACATACCTAATGCATATTTCTCTCTCAGCTATTGTAACATCTCCAGGTATGCATTCACATATCAATGTTGATTTCCATGTAGTCTGCTATTTTTATCACACGTTTTTATACTCCCACCTACACACACATACACTGAAATTTCTCTTTCAAGATGACTTCTCAATTCAAAATATATTCTAGAAATCTGGGATTTTCTTCCATTTTTTACATAAAGAAATCTGGCCATGGATATTTTTGTGTTCTTCTTTCTGCTGTCTGTTTTCCAGTTAGAAAAAATGGAGTGAACTACAATACAGATAATGTTCATCCCTGTAACAGGTTTTGAACATAAGGCATTTTTTAACCTCAGAAACTGCTATCATTAACACTGTCGGAGAGCTAGGATCCTTTCTTTTCCTTCTTTCAGATATGACACAGGAACTTTTAAAAATGAGCTTAGCAGCCAGAATGTGTGTGTCATTGCTTCCAGCCTCAACTAAACCTTTTTTTTTAAAATCAAAATGATTTTGCAAGTGATTTTTTCACCTCCCTCTGCTTTTAAATCTGAAGCGGTTGCATTGTTGTGGTCATGACTGTCTAAGGATTAACAAGAACCTAGGTTTGTGAGAGGTTAAGCACTCGTGTTAGCCATTTTTTTTTACATTTAGATTCAGAATCTTAAAGCTGTTGTCACATTCCTAACTTATTCTAACCTGAGTTAACCCGGTTCAACCAGTTCTGCAGAAGGATAGAAGCCCATGTGTCTCCACCGTCTGCAGATTGGAATCATGAAGTCAGAGCCTTATGTTATTCACAGAAATGAATCCTGTAAAATCCCAAACTTCCCTATGCCTATTAATGGGAATGCTGCGCAAAGCCTCAGAACTGAATACAGTCCAAGAGCAGAAGGAGCAGAGGAAAGCTCTTTGGCGAGCTGTTTCTTTTCCTAATTCATTACTATTTCTTCTTTATCTTCCTCCTTGGCAAGGTCTCAGTCAGCACTCAAGCACATACACACAATCTGAGGGAACAGCAGGACAGTAATTCAAATTTGTATTACAAGTTGCAGGGTACAGTTCCTCCCGATTCTGCCACTAGCATAAAAAAAGGGGGTTAGCCAGATATTCCTGCAAAAATACTGAAGCATTCAAAGACCTAATGTAGATAATTCATCGGCATTAATTTTGGTTAGGACCCAGTCTGTTCACACTTCTCACAGCTACTATTTCAGTGTGTCCAGGACCTGTGAGATACTGCTGTACCTATTAATTTCTGGCAGGTCTTTTTGAACTTGCAGCAGAATGAGTTCTGTGAAACGTCTGCCAGGACTGACTAATACATTAATAAAGTTGGAAGTTTGCTATCTCTGGCATTAGTTATTTGTAAAATCAATTGTAAATTGTTAATAATTGTAAATTGTTAATTGTTAATAATACAATACATTGTATGAGTTGAGCACAGAATTAAATTGCTTTATATTTTAAAACTGTTGATGAAGATGACCCCTGGATAAACTCACTTGCAATTTAGAATCATAAAATGGCTAGGTTGGAAGGAAACTTAAAGATCACCTAGTTGCAATTCCCCTGCCGTAGGCAGGGACACCTTCCACTAGACCAAATTGCTCAAAGCCCCATCCAATCTGGCTTTGAACACTTCCAGGCATGGGGCATCCACAACTTCTCTGGGTAACTTGTTCCAGTGCCTCATCACTCTCATAGTTAAGAATTTCTTCCTTATATCTAATCCAAATTTACCCTGGGTGTGGCACGCCGATGTTTGAGGGATGGTGTGCTAGTGAGGTCCTTCAGTCTGCCATCTCAGTGGAGGCAGCGGATGGAGGTCCATGCGTCAGCAAAGATGCAAAGGTTATTGATGTGTTAGAAACCACAGAAGCACCTGAGAATGGTCACGTAGGAATTAGGGCTTGTCCCCCCAAAAAGCTGTCGGGAACAACAGCCCAACTAAAGTGCATCTACACCCATGCATGCAGCATGGGCAACAAACAGGAGGAGCTGGAAGCCATTGCGCAGCAGGAAAACTGATATAGTTGCCATCACGGAAACATGGTGGGATGACTCGCACAACTGAAGTGCTGCAATGGATGGTTATAAACTCTTGGTGGGGTAGCCCTGTATGTTAGGGAGTGTTTTGATTCTCTAGAGCTTAATGATGGTGATGACAGGGTTGAGTGTTTATGGGTAAGAATCAGGGGGAAGGCCAACAAGACAGATACCATGGTGGGAGCTTGTTATAGACCACCCAACCATGATGAAGAGGCAGACAAAATACTCTATAAGCAGCTGGGAGAAGTCTCACGATCACTAGCCCTTGTTCTTGTGGGGGACTTCAACTTACAGATGTCTGCCAGAAATACAATGCAGCAGAAAGGAAACAGTCTAGGAGGTTCCTGGAGCGTGTGGAAGATAACTTCCTGACACAGTTGGTGAGTAAGTAGGGAAGGCACCCACTGGACCTGTTGTTTATGAACAGAGAAGGACTTCTGGGTGAGTTTATGACCTTCAGAAGAAACGGCAAGCAACTCAGGACAATTACAAGGATGTCGTGAGGTTATGGCTGGAGAAAATTAGAAGGGCTAAAGCCCAGCTAGAACTTAATCGGGCTACTGCCACAGAAGACAATAAAAAATGTTTCTATAAATACTTTAGCAACAAAAAGAGGGCTAAGGAGATTCTCCATCCTTTATTGGATGTGGGGGGAAACATAGTGACAAAGGATGAGGAAAAGACTGAGGAACGTAACACCTTCTTTGCCTCAGTCTTTAACAGTAAGATCAGTTGTTCTCCAGGTACCCAGCGCCCTGAGCTGGAAGACAGGGACAGGGAGCAGAATGAAGTCCCCATAATCCAAGGGGAAATGGTTAGCAACCTGCTACACCACTTAGACACAAGTCTATGGGGCCAGAGGGAATCCACCCAAGGGTTCTAAGGAAGCTGGCAGAAGTGCTCACCAAGCCACTTTCAATCATTTATCATCAGTCGTGGCTAACTGGGGATGTTCTAGTTGACTGGAAGTTAACAAATGTGATGCCCATCTACAAGAAGAGCCAGAAGGAGGATCCAGAAAACTACAGGCTTGTTAGTCTGACCTTGGTGCCAGGGAAGGTTATGGAGCAGGTCATCTTGAGTGCCATCACGTGGCACGTACAGCACAACCAGGCAATCAGGCCCAGTCAGCATGAGTTTATGAAAGGCAGGTCCTGCTTGAACAACCGGATATATCCTCTATGACAAGGTGACCCTTGTGGATATTGTCTACCTAAACTTTAGTAAAGCATTTGACACCGTTTCCCACTGCACACTCCTGGAGAAACTGGCTGCTTGTGGCTTGGACAGGTGTATTCCTCTCTGGATAAAAAACTGGCTGGACAGCTGAGCCCAAAAAGTTGTGGTGAATGGAGAGAAGACTAGCTGACAGTGCCACACCACAAGCGGTGTTCCCAGGGCTCTGTTGTGGGGCCAGTCTTATTCAATATCCTCATCGATGACCTGGATGAGGGGATTGAGTGCTCCCTCAGTAAGTTTGCCTGACAATGACACCAAATTGGGCAGGAGTGTTGATCTCCTTAAGGGTAGGAAGGCTCTGCAGAGGAATCTGTACAGGC
>NW_010523878.1:13497-57592 GCF_000687285.1 Phaethon lepturus | reverse complement strand
AGAAAAGGACCTGGGGGTGCTGGCTGACAGCCGGCTGAACATGAGCCAGCAATGTGCCCAGGTGGCCAAGAGCATCCTGGCCTGTATCAGAAATAGTGTGGCCAGCAGGAGTAGGGAGGTGATCGTATCCCTGGTCTCGGCACTGGTGAGGCCGCACCTCAAATCCTGTGTTCAGTTTTGGGCCCCTCACTACAAGACAAACGTTGAGGTGCTTGAGCATGTCCAGAGAAGGGCAACGAAGCTGGTGAGGGGTCTGGAGCACAAGTCGTACAAGGAGCGGCTGAGGGAACTGGGGTTGTTTAGCCTGGAGAAGAGGAGGCTGAGGGGAGACCTCATCGCTGTCTACAACTACTTGAAAGGAGGTTGTAGCGAGGTGGGTGTTGGTCACTTCTCCCAAGTAACTAGCGATAGGACGAGAGGAAATGGCCTCAGTTTGTGTCAGGAGAGGGGTTAGGTTGGATATGAGAAAAATTGCTTCATGAAAAGTGTTGTGAAGCATTGGAACAGGCTGCCCAGGGAAGTGGTGGAGGCACCATCCAAGGTGTTTAAAAGACATGAAGATGTGTAGATGTGGTGCTTAGGGACATGGTTTAGTGGTGGACTTGGCAGTGCTAGGTTAACTGTTGGATGTGATGATCTTAAAAGTCTTTTCCAACCTAAATGATTCTCTTCATCCTGCTGCAACAGGCCCTGATAAAAAGTCTGTCCCCATCTTTCTTACAAGCCCCCTGTAAGTACTGGAAGGCTGCAGTAAGGTCTTCCTGGAGCATTCTCTTCTCCAGGCTGAACACCGCCAACTCTCTCAGCTTGTCTTCACAGGAGAGGTGTTCTGTCCCTCTCATCATCTTTGTGGCCCTCCTTTGAACTCTCTCCAACAGGTCCATATCCTTCTTATGTTGGAGGGACCAGAGCTAAAGGCAGTACTCCCAGTGGGGTCTCACCAGAGCGGGGCAAGGGGGCAGAATCACCTCCCTCAACCTGCTGGTCACGCTTCTTTTGATGCAGCCCAGGATACAGTTGGCTTTCTGGGCTGCAAGCACAAATTCCTGGGTCATGTTGAGCTTCTCATCAATCAACACCCCCAAGTCCTTCTCCTCAGGGCTGCTTTCAATCCATGCTCCACCCAGCCTCTCTTTGTGCTTGCGATTGCCCTGACCCATGTGCAGGACCTTGCACATAGCCTTGTTTAGCTTCATGATGTTTGCATGGGCCCACCTCTCAAGCCTATCAAGGTCCTTTTGGATGGCATCCCCTCCCTCCAGCGTGTTGACCACAGCACACAGCTTGGTGTCATGTGCAAACTTGCTGAGGGTGCACTCAATTCCACTGTCCATGATGCCGACAAAGATGTTAAACCAGTCCCAAAACTGATCTCTGAGGAATGCCACTTGTCACTGGTCTTCAGTTGAACATTGGGCTGTTGACGACAACTCTTTGAGTGTGACCACCCAGCCATTCCTTACCTTCCTTACCCACTGAGTGGTCCATCCAACAAATCCATGTCTCTCCAATTTAGAGACAAGGATGTTGTGTGGGACAGTGTCAAATGCTTTGCACAAGTGCAGGTAGATGACATCAGTCACTCTTCCCTTATGCACCAATGATGTAACCCCATTGTAGAAGGCTACTGAATTTGTCAGGCACGATTTGCCCATAGTGAAGTCATCAGAGTCAGGAAGGACCACCCTAAGCTCCTATCAGCAAATCTTTGACAGTACTGGGCAACACTAGGAGCCTCCAGCACACTTAAAGTTTGAGTGAGATAAGTGCGCTGGATGAGAGAAGGGGAGGAAAAGCAGGGGACGGAAAAGACACACACAGAGTGAGCAACGGAAAAAAATCAGTCCGTCCTGCAAAACACCCCAGCTTCAGTCTGCCGCGACAGGTTTCACTATTGCCCTCCTCCACCTTGTAAGTTCTGGCCTGTACACACAATGGTTTCTAAATTGTTCAAAAGGCCCAACTAGAAATGGCTCTAGATAGCTATGTTACAACACTTTGGTAAAGACAACAGATTCCAAAGAGAAAAAAAAGAAAGAATTTTGATAGGGTAGGTGACATATATCAATATATACTGATATGATATACATGGATATCAATAGGGTATTAATTCAGTTTTGCAGAATCACCTTTAGTGCAGAACATTATCAGCGCTTAGATGTGTCAGAAACTTGGGTGAAGATAAGCACACTTCTCTTTTTTTAATCGTTGTTTCCATTTAATGGCTTTGCTATATTAATTACACTCTATTGGGAAGTTCAGTTTCAAATACCAGCATATAACTCTCTCAGTTTCACTTTATGCTACATCTTGCTTTGAAACTCATGGCTTGCAAGCACCGGAAACATGAAAAGCTGACCACTCTCAGGTGACACGCCATCCATTTTAACTTTATATCTGGACATTTCAGGCTTTTTCTCAGGTATTGGGAAAGCACGGATCAGCTGGAACAGCCACCTCCAAGGCAAAACAAATCTTCACAACTCCTGTGCAACACGGCATTTCTGCCTTCACTGCATGGGCAGGAGTCAGTTCCTTGTCTTATGCATGAAACTGATTGTCTAGCCTTATATCCATATATTTCTTTCATTGAATCACAGCATGGTTTGGGTTGGAAGGGACCTTTAAAGATCATCTAGTCCAACCCCCCTGCCATGGGCAGGGACATCTGTCACTAGATCAGGTTGCTCAAAAGCCCTGTCTAACCTGACCTTGAACGCTTCCAATCATGGGGCATCTACAATTTCTCTGGGCAACCTGTTCCAATGTCTCACCACCCTCATCATAAAAAATGTCTTCTTTATGTAAAATCTAAATCTACTCTCTTTCAATTTAAAACCATTGCCCGTTTTCCTGTCACTACAGGCCCTGGGAAAAAGTCTCTCTCCGTCTTTCTTATGACCCCCCTTTATATATTGAAGGGCCACAATAGGCTCTCCCTGGAGCCTTCTCTTCTCCAGGCTGAACAACTCTCAACTCTCTCAGCCTTTCTTAATAGGAGAGGTGTTCCAGCCCTCTGACCACTTTTGTGGCCCTCCCCAGAGCCGGATGCAGGACTCCAGGCAGGGTCTCACCAGTGCAGCAGAAGCAGAGGGGCAGAATCACCTCCCTCGACCTGCTGGCCACGCTGCTTTTACAGGGTATGGTTGGCTTTCTGGGCTGCAAGTGCACATTGCAGCTCATGTCCAATTTTTCATCCACCAATATCCCCAAGTCCTTCTCTGCAGGGCTGCTCTTGACCAATTCATCACCCAGCCTATATTGATACTGGGATTACCCTGACTCAGGTGCCAGACCTTGCATATTATTATATATATGTGTGTGTGTGTTACAGGAGACAATCATATCATACAAGAACAAACTCAAACGAAATCGTAAGCTAAAGTAACACTGATTCTAAATCTTAACAATTATAGGTAGTTGTCAGAAAATTCTTCTGTTATAGCTTTCTGCCATGGGCAGCAGGGAAGGAAGGATAATGAGTGGCGGCGAGTCTGCAGCACTCTCATGCTTTCCTGTCAGTGTACATCTCAGCATTCAAGGTACAAGCGTAACTCAGAAAAACCTTGTCATTCCAGCCTCAGGTATGGATAAGCACATCAGCCCTACAACGGTTTCACATGGACACTGTGCTGTACAACAAACACACAGCCAGATTTGTAAGACTCTCTCTACTGGTGCAGTAAGATGTACGTTAGGTCCTGCTGATGTTACTGGCTTAGTGTATAGTGCAAAATTTTATGCAAAACATTGCAGATACTGAACTGACAATGATTAAATCACCGCCAAAATCACTAACTGCAAACAAAGGAGGCAACAGCATAGAGGAAAAAACATAATAGATCAGAAGCAGATACCCCAGGAATTGTATGATTATTGTCTACAAAGTTCACTTAAGGAATGTATTTCATTGAAAAGCACAAAGCAACTTGCAAATTTCGAACCGAATGCAGACTCAAAAGGAAGGAATACTTTCATGATTCGCATATCACTAGCACTGACATTTAAGTCATATTCTGTTGAAAAAATACCACTTCAAAGAGAAACCATCTCGTTCTATCACAGCCGTGTTGGTCTTGCAATGGTAACAGAATCAAAATAGCAGCATATATTTCTCTTACGGTCGTAAGCAGATGTGTCTGTATTTAAATGCAGAGATTGAAAATACAAAGAACTTGAAAAACATGATTTCTATAATATTATTAAATTTGTGCATGCACATAAATGCCTGTAAAAAATATTTTAGGCAGTAGTCCTTTGTATTCATTTCTGCTTCTTTCAAGCTGTGGAAAGTAACATTCTGTAGAAGAACTTTTGTGAAAAATATTACTGAAAATTATTGGCACTTGATTTGAAATGTTAATAAAACCCCTAGGATTTTAAGGTTCCTTCACTGTATTTGCAACTTAAGTATAATTTGTTGGCCTTTGACACTGGCAGTCTCATTTTCTCTATCCAAATAATTCAAGGGGGAAAAAAGTGAGTTTAAATATTCTAGATGACTGAAATTCAAAGGATTTTACATTCTCCTTCTCTCTCAAAAAAAAAGTAACTTACTATTCTTTTTTGTTTTATGGTGTTCATTTCAATTCAACTCCCCAGCCATTTTAAAAATATCCCAGACTCATGCATTGGCAGGAGGCTGCATAATATCCTCTTGGAAAACATTTCAGGATTGTGTCTGAGTACTAACTGATGGTTGCAGTGCTTTAGTATCTTGTATGAATATCTGAGGTATTTACAGAATGAAAGATTCTCCCATAAAATGTAATGTTGTGATTAATTTCTAAAGCTGGGATCTCTTCCACCCACAGAACCCTGGAGGAGCACAAGAGATACCTCTGTTTGCTTCCCCTGTGCTGTAGTTGGCCCTTTGGTACTCTAGGAGTTAAGCTCCCACTGGAATTGTGCCGTGTCTTGAGGAATCAAATCACCCACAGATCACAGGGAACCCCTGTTTGAGAAACACTGGAGCCCTACAGACAGACACTCCCAGAAAAAAGAACCAGAAATAGAGGATGGATGGTTTGGCAACTAAGAACTTGTTTAAACTTGGCGACATCCCAATAGCAAGTGCTATTTGGATGGACACATATGTACCCTGTCACCCTTCAGGACGTTGTTTTAGTGTCTTCTTGCAGTGTCAACAATTTCAGAAATGTTTTAATAAGCCAGGAAATCAATATGTCACCAACAGAGCTTGCCACCTGGCAATTCTAATCTTTGATTTTGCACAAGGATAACTTTTAGTACTCAATGATATCATACAATTTTTGGAGCTCCTTGGCAGCAGGGTAACTGTTGGACGATACAAGTCTACTGATCGCACAAATTGCAAATAGCATCAATAGTATGTGAACAAAGTTGCTTAAAAATAGAAGATGTGCTGTGGTGCTGACATTCTACATATTGTGTAAATTTGAGCTTGTCAGCCTGGTAGTTGCCAAAGCAGTTTTGCAGAACCCAGAGCACCAGCAGTACTCAGCATGACTATAGCATCTGGCATGGCAGCTAGGAAGAGATCCATGAGCTTCAGTGAGCGCTGCTCTGCAACGGTGTCCTGGTTTTGGCTGGGACACAGTTAATTTTCTTCCTAGTAGCTGGTATAGTGCTGTGTTTTGGGTTTGGGATTAAAAAAACGTTGATAACACACTGATGTTTTTCGTTGTTGCTGAGCAGTGAAGGACTTTTCAGCTTCCCATGCTCTGGCCGGCCAGCGAGCAGGCGGGGGATGCATGGGGACTTGGCGGGGGGGCACAGCCAGCACAGCTGACCCAGACTGGCCAAATATTCCATACCGTACGGCATCATGCCCAGTGTATAAACTGGGGGAGTTGGCCGGGGAGGGCCACGGCTCAGGAACTGGTTGGGCATCGGTCAGCGGGTGGTGAGCAACTGTGCTGTGCATCGCTTGTTTTGTGTATTTTTTTTTTTCTGTCCTGTTAAACTGTCTTTATCTCAAGTCATGAGTTCTACCTTTCTTCCGATTCTCTCCCCCATCCCACTGGGGAGACTGGAGGTGAGCAAACAGCTGCGTGGTTGTTGTAGCTACCTGCTGGGTTAAACCACAACACAGTGAAAACGAAGATTTCTATCTGAAATCCAACAGCGATGTAGAAATGGCATTTTTTATACCAGCTAGCTATCCCACCTTCTCTGACAGGGCCAAGCATGACGGTAAATGAAAAGAACAGGAGGTTATTATGTATTGTAACACAGGATAAGTCATGACAGTTAAAACTGCACTCTCTTTCAGAGATTTTCACCCATTTAGAAATTTTCACCCTTTACAATGTGACTTTCATACTACAGATGAAAAAGAAGATGAAAAGCAGGAATTGGTGTTGCCCTAGGAACATGAAGGATGTCCCCAACTGGTAACCACAGCCAGTACTAAATAAGTCCCTCACTGAAATCGGGAAAGCACCCTAGCAGTAATCTTTGTAATTACCGTAGCCCTGGTAGCAGTAAGGTAAAAAGACCTCCAGCGCTGTACGACACCAAAGACTTTGGTTTCAAGAGAAGGAATCCGTGCCACTGACATTTAGGCTTACTGGAGATGTAAGTCCCCAGAACTTCTGGTGCTGAGCACTGGTACTGAATAAGGCTTTTTTCAGCCTGAAGAAGCTGGCTACGACTGAAGCCTGAACATATTCCAGGGTGACTATTTTTAGCCTCACCCCTTTCAGCAGATGAAAAGGAAATGGATGCTTTTTGGCTAATTACCACAAAGGCAAACTAGATATGTTCTTAAATGCAACGCCTCTGATAGCAGGGGAAAAGAAGCAGTGTAACCAGCAGAAAAGAAATACTGTTTCATGAACTCTGTTTTAAAGAAACAGGACAATGAGAACTCGCCAGTTACAACTATCTATTTCCTTCCCCAGGGTGTAAGGAAAAATCCATGCAATATTTGCCATAAACTCTTCTTAAATATACATCCCCAAGCATCTCTCTCCTTTCTGAAAATGACCTTCATGCGAGGCTCCTCTCAACAATGCGCCTTTCCGAAAGACACAGAACACATTCAGTATTCCCACTATTAAGAAGCAGGAGAGCATCCCAGCAGCATCTCATCACATGATTTCAATTCCAGAGAAATGCAGGGGTGTCTGGACACAGCCTTGGGCAACTGGCTCTTAGGTGGCCCTGCCTGAGCAGAGGGGTTGGACCAGATGATCTCCAGAGGTCCCCTCCCACCTCAGCCACTCTGTGATTCTGTGCCTATAACCTGGAAATGACAACATTTAAAAGATGGAAAGAAGGCAAATTTCACACCACACTGTAACAAAGCCATTTTAAGGTAAAACAAGGAGAACGGTAAATCAGCCAGCAAGGAAGCCTACTTTTTTTCACCTTGTGCCTCCAGGCATTTGCAAAAGGAAGGAAACCGACAACAATCAGATCAACGGTCTCTCCCAAAATTTAAGGAAGTATCAGTTTTCTGTAACTAATATGATTCATATACTAGGAAGTATATTGGGGAAAAAAAAAAGCTGCATGCCTCTTTTTTTTTTCTCTTCCTACCCCCACTAAATTAGCCCAATACACCTGGTTATTAGAAGCTGAAGACAACAGCAGGGCAAAAAGGATATGGTAACCTCCCACATCCAGCTGCAGATTTAAGAGAAACATGATAAAATATCTGCTGCGTTACAAACAATAGGTTATTCCTTATTTATTAGCATTATTATAATGGCTGGAAGCAGCGACCAAAATTAGGTCCTTTGCATACCACTGAACAAAAAAGCACGGCAATATAAAAGACCTATTAAAATCCAGTCTCCAAACAGCACTTGTGAGAACACAAAAAGACAACAGACAAAATGGAAAGAGCAAGAGACAGAGGAAAGAGCCTAAGATCACAAAGAAATATGTAGCAAGTCAACCAAAGCAATTCTCCCGATCTCTGAAACAGGGAATTACCCCTCCTCCGTGCTGCTGAACTCGTCTCACTTTAATCTTATTTTTTTTACTTACTGCTCTCCATTACTCTACTAAAAAAATGTGGAAAATGGACCAAAAATGGACAAAGAAACTTAAGTACTAGTGTGCCTGCTACTTTGCAGTCCAGTTGTTCACAAGTAGAATGGTACTCGCTTGACTTGTAAAAACTAGTGGGTGTCCAGGAACATAAGTGAAATATAAAATACATCTCTCAACAGTACAGCTTAACCCTTGTGAACATGATTATTAGATAATTTTCTACAAATTGCACATTATTCTCCAGGGAAAAAAATTGGATGGGAAATATTTTAGCCCATGGGAAAAAAAATATTTTTTGTACTTAATGACAAGCTACTCAAAACATCGTAGGACAGGTGTTTTTATATTATGCTGAATTTTACTTCAAGACAAAGAAATTGATCTTCAGTACTTGAAAAATCAAGGTTGCATTGACTGACAGGCAGATGCAATCTCAGCTCTATGTAAAAATGGCTTCCCACTTCAAACAAACTGAAAAGCATTTGTGCAGCATGTCAGCTTTTGTGGAAAATGCACAAATGTATTCATATATATTTATTTTGAAAGGAAATTCATAGCCAACTATGCATAGCTACAAGAAGATATGCGAAGTGGCATGCTGGTCAAATTATTCATTTTCTTTTGCTAGTAGCGGGTATTTGGGAAAAAAAAAACTGGTTTAATGCTCATTTTCAGCAATATACAGAACTGTCAGTCAGTCAATTCTCTCACAGTGTTTTAGAGAAGATGAGCAACTTGTCTTCAATAATTAATTTCACTTGCTTGGCCTAAACTACCAAGTGTCAGGACTTCTAGTGGCCTCCGTAATGTGGCTGTAAAGAAACGTGACTTTTCAAACATGGAAGTTCATTATTCTAGAATGTTTTGCAACTCATTTCTCCTAAAAGCCTACCATGCATGTTTCTTCCAGCAGCTTTTTCTAAGGACTTTCATCACACTCTCTGCAGAAACTCTTAAAAAAAAAAGTAAAAGAATATACAAAATCCTTGCAGCCTTGTTACAAGCTGCCATGTTGGCAACTATAATTTTCACTATTGATACTTCAAGACGTATTTTTATGTTACTTAAGAGAATTACAGGGATTACCAGCCTCACTGCAGTGTTAAATGTCAGCTCTTCTAGACTTTCTGTAATCCTAGGACTCTTTTTTTTTTTTTTTTTTTTTTTAAATTGGCATACCGTTTGGGAGAATTCAGTAATTCAGACTACGTATAGTCGAATCAGTGTCTCCCAATATCCATTTTGAAAGGCAACCAGCATTGCTCCAGCACATTTGAGAATGAAACAAGGGGTCTGATTTTTATCCCAGTTTTTGCCTGCCATCCACTACTGTGGGGGAAGCGCTATCAAACAAGTATCCAACAACTGCTTGAGATGTTCTTTGCATATGCCTCCAAAACCTCCCCTGAGAACTGCAAGCCTGGTGCCCAGCCACCCTGTTGCAAAGGACCTGAGCAGTCCTGGAGACCTTGTTGTAGCTACTCATCTTGACAACATCAGTCTGAATCGGAGCTTTGCAGAAGAGAGATTAATCTCCCACAGATTACATTTTTTCTTGTCAACTTTTCCACAAAAGGAGATGTAGTTTGGGTTGTGTTCAAATTATTTTTTAAAAAATGAATAATAATTAAAAAATGTTTTCTGTGAGGAAATGGAGAAATAGAAGTAAACAGAAATGGGAAAGGGGGACTGAGGAAGAATTGGGGAAGAGGAGGGTTCGCTGTGGTCAGAGGGAAGAACACAACAGACGTGAAGATCAGTGCAAGGATGGAAACAGGTAATTTGGCAGAGAGAATATGAGATGGGGTGCCAGTCCCACATTTTCTGTCTTTTATGCATACCAAAAGCTGCTCAGGAGTACCAAAATGTTATCTCATCTCCTTTCACGTCATCTGGAGCCTGAGGGGATCCCGAATGTCTGGGGGGACTCCTCTCTACCTGTGTCCCATCCTTCCCAGTGCAGTTTAGCCTCTTGGAGGACCTCTCTCTTTGGGGAGTCACTAACCCCAAGGTAACTGAGCACTGCGACCACAGAATGAAGGTAACGGAAATAAAAATCTCTTAAGCCTCAGAAAGATAAAATTAAGGGACAGATAATGCCTCCTTATGGTGGAAAGCTGACTACAGTGAGATGAAGAAATAATCTAGTTTGAATGGGACCGGCTGGGGTGGATGTGGAGCCCACCTAGGGCAGCCTGGCAGAAGGAAAAGGCTGCCTACCTAAGGTGACGTGCATGGCGGGGTCAAAAGACCAGTGCAAATATAGTGTGCTCCGTACAACGCGCCTTGCATGTAATCCCATCTGTGATACACACCCTCTGCTACAACAGTTCACATGTCACCATCTTCCTATGTCCTACAGGCTTGATGGGGCAAGAAGGGAAGTATCAACCAGAAAGAATAGCGTAGGGACAGTATCTTCTGTGACTACCACACAGTAAAACCGTCCACTGTCGGCAGCAGAGTCTGCCTGGATTTTTTCACCACACAGTCCAAATATTTTTAAATTAGACCATGAGATCCACTTCTACAAGACAGAAATCAGGACAGGTGCTTGGAAACCACATACTGTTTTCCAGCTAGCCGCAATAGCATCACCAGCAGTAACTGCAAATATATAATTAATCATTAAGGCATTACAAAGAACAAGTACATTGTTAATAAAAAATTTCTAGGAAATTCAATAGCATGAAGCTTTGCTAGTGCAGGATGGCAGGTGTTCCATGGTATGAAATTCTGGAAAATGGAAAAAAATAAATCAATCTGCCAACAACAAAACTTCCAAAATGGAAAATACGAAGTGAAGGTCACACAATCTTTGTTTTACCTTTCTCACTAGTCATCCCTAGACGCACAGTAGTACCTTGTATTCAAAGTGTTCTGAGCATCAGCCATCTACATTCTTCCCAAAATCAAATCAAAGTTTTCTCCTTGGGAAAAAGCTTTCCTTCCATCTGCTGCATTTCACAACGCTTTCACCCATACCTGTCACCAAATTCTGTGCTTTCATTATCCATCCTTAAACCCACACATCACACATATCTCCCACCTAACTGCTGGCAGCCCCATCACAAGACCATCACTTTGTGCTCTCACTCAAACTCGACAGAACAGCATGGAAATCAAATGCCGTGCCACGCACCCAGCAACCGATTTCCTTCACCCAGATGCAGAGGGTAAAATACAGGGGATCCATATCTGAATTTAATACCAGGGAGGCATGTAATCCTTTTTGGTCACTGCCAGCTCTCAGAAAAAAATGATTACAGTTATTGGAGTGTGCAGCTTAACTTCATTTTCTAGATCTTCAAAGTTTGAAGCAACTGCATTTATCTTTTAATTTTATTTCCTTCCCGACTCAATTTACTACTGTAGCACTTAAAGCCTACACAACAGACTTGCTGTTTTATCAATATTATCAATTCCACCTTTGGAGAGTCTCTCTCATTCAAAGCACAACAGTAAATAGAAAAGTGAATAGAAATGGTTTAATATAACATAGTTCTATAACTTATGCGGTTTATCTTCAATGCTGTCACTTTTTTAAAGCACAAATACAAACTGCAGCATGTTGAGGGTGGGTGAGAGCAAAGGGAGTGAAAAGTTAAATCCTACTACTCAAATACCAGAGATGGTATTTGGACATAAACCAATTTCTTCTGAGGCTGTGGCTGCTAGATCTGCTAAATTTCATGCTGATTCCCACCAGGTTTTTTTTCTCTTTAACTTTTTGGTAAAAGGCAAAAACTCTTTAACAACACGGAAAGTTAGAAACTAGGCATTCACAGCCTGACAATTTTTCTACAGGAAAGAAAAAACAAGGGTACCATCAGTTTTCAGCTGCCAGTGCTTCTAAACACAAAACCTGCCTTCGTATCTTTGTTGCTCCTAAAGCAGTTGAACATGACAAAATCAAATACCAGGAGGGGCTGCACATATGCACTTGTGACAGAAAGTAGACTGCTGAAAAATTCAAAGTTTGGGTAGTATGTCATTAAAGCTATCAGTTTTGTTTTGGTCTCCTGCTGTGGCCTTACCAGGAGAACCTTATCTCATCAACTAATAGAAGACTGCGTACGAAACGCAAAAAAACATTTAGATCAGGTAACCTGTGATTAAAACAATTATGAAGCAAATACAGCCCACAGACTATATTTGTATATATTTAAAATTGCCAGATTGAAATGAGTCCTTTTCTAGTAACATCACATTTGCTTCATACTCCATTTCACACTAATGACAAAAATCATGATAGCAATCACAGAACACAGTCTGAAATGAAGTAGTTCACTGTACGTGAGGAAACTTATGGTACTGATTTGCCAACAAGCTAGAACGTAAAGTCTCAGAATTGAACGAACACAATAAGGAAACAATGGAGCCGTTTAGATGACAGAGGAGGTTAATAAAATATAAGATACTGTAAATGTAGTATATGATACACAGAAAACAGAACAGGAACTGGGGAAAAACATCACTTTGCCTTTTCTACATTTCTTTTGACAATTCTAAAACTAATCACATATGATTCTCTTCCCAAAATTTTCTGCTTTGCATATCTCTATTTACAGCAAATTCATAATATAAAAGGGTGATTTAATTAAAACCCACATGCTTAAAATATATAAGTACATATTTCATATAAAGCACAATCAATTCAAAATCTGATTTTTTACTAGAGAACGTCATCAAGTTAATTATACGTATGATATATGAATCACATGGTAAATTCTAGATGTATCAGATTAAATTTCCAAAAGTCACTAAATGATTCTGTTAAATTTATGCCTTGTGGTTTCCATGCCACTTCTGACATTTTCAGCCACTACCTCTTCTAGCAAGCATGCCAGTTTTGGGCTAGCACTTCTCCCTGAACTCTCTCCTATTTCGGGCATTTTAAATATCTTTTCAGAGGTGCTCCTCATCTAGTGTGGCACAGTATTAAGTCGAATTAAATTTGGACAATCCACACAGAAACCCATTCACAAGAAGCTTGTCCTGTCCAGACCAATGCAAACCTTCAAGATCTGGGGAAATTCAGCTTTAATCACACTTGAATATAGCCACACATTCATACGTTCAGGTATGAAGAGGCACAATGTATGTTCTGGTAAGAGTTTTGGCCATCGTGGAATGCAGAAGTCTGCATCATCCTACCAGACAATACCAGAGGGAAGTACAAACCCCACACCACCCTTCACTCCTTCCGTACAGTAAATCCACCCCAAAAGCAAGAACAGTTCCGATCCTGTAAAAACCCTAGGTAAGAACACGATAATACTGAAGTCATCCATCCCTAGAAGGGCAATAATAAAAGCATCACGCAGGTATCCCATATCCATATGTAATAGAGCACTCGTACCTTTTCAGTTTCATATAATTTTCACTAGCTGCAGGTCTGCATTCAGCACGTTGCACCACTATTCCTTCCAACGAAAGCTTATCTAAAATGAAAAAACAAAGCAAAACTGAACATTAAAATAAGATTCACTAACATGGTCGACATTTGAATTAGTTCTTACTAATTAAGCATTTAATAATTATAAGTTCTCAAATCTCAACTTAATTTCTAAAATCTCTGCTATTTAGACACAGAAAAAATAAGCAAAAAAAACATGCTTGCATGGCTGGTATCCTCTAGACTTACTTATCTTACATCTTGCCATCAGAGGTCTTACGTATTAGGAATAAATCACAAAGACCAAATTTTAAATAAGAGATGATAACTGTGTGGTCCTCCTTTCTCTAGATTGTTGCGCTCAGCTCACCTAGGAACTGTTTTCTGGAAATGTACATTGAAAACAGTCAGTGACAATGAAAAACATAATAACGCGATAATCAAAGTATCCAAAATTAGTGGAAGATAAAATGAGAATTAATTTTATTCCTATCCTCAGAAAAATGTAACCTATTTTCATCTTATTACAATAAAAAATTGTTCACTAAAGGAACATAATGCAATAAAGTAATAATACTACATATGCTAACACTCAAGGAAAAGAACTAAACACTTGCAGTTAGTAATCTAGGAGATTACATACTAAGTTTTAGTTAATACTGCTCTCTGTACATTCACCTCTGTAATACAGTCACTTTGTAATCCAATGTGAACATCTTTTTGCCTAAAGCAACAACAACTAACAGAGCAGTGCCACAGTACCAGCCTACTCCAGGAAGGTAGAAAAGCCTAAAAAATTAAAAGCAACATGCTGTAGAAAGAAAGAGGGAAGTGATGGTGGGGAAACACCTGCTTCTCTGCTACGAAGTTCTAGTGCATAGTGTGTGTGTGGCAATTTTTCCATCTCTTTCGGGCATAGCCAGTGCAGTATGTGTAAAAGGAACATCCCTGGAACAGTCTTGCATAACAAGAAAGGATGAGCTTTAATGGTTTGATTAGCTCTCACCATGTAAAATGTCCGTCCAACAGAGAGTCTCGACTTGCTGTTGGTGTAAGGTACTACACTGTCACCGTCACCTTCAGCTGGCAATGTCACAGAAGATAACAGAAACGCTTAAAAGTATTGATGCCAAGTAACACAAGGCACTCTGAGACGCCTCTAATTTTCCACTGCCTTACAGACTGAAATATTGTTACATCTGGAAATCTAAGTCTGCTCTCCCAGAATAATGCAGAGAACTATTACTTCAACACCATGTATTTTAAAATGATTTAATCTAAAATTTCTTGGTTTGATTTAAAGTAAATCCTTGAAAGGAATAAGAATGCCATACTTTTCCAGGTGGTTTTGAATGAAACAAAATTTGTATTAAAATACTTCTGGTTTTACAGATTCCCAAGGTTTATGGTCAGGAGAGACAACCTGACAAATTTGCCTGACCTGTGTATCACTGGCAGATAAATTTTATACTCTTTCTTTTGTACAGAACCTAGTAACCTATCTGTGGCTAAAGTGGTAGTAATATTGCTGCTTAATTTCCAACATGAATTTGCCTTTAGCTTCTAGTAGTCCCTTCTTATGACTTTCTATACTGTACTAAAGAGCCTTTTAGTACCTGGAGTTTTCTGCCTTTGAAAGTACTTATACATTGTAATCAAGTCACTTTTCAATCATCTTATCAATAAATGAAGTAACTCAAGCTCATGCATTATCTCACCACAAGGCATTTACGCCACACTTAAATCAGTTTTGGGTCTCTTATCTGCACCTTGTTCAATCTTGCAATGATGTTTTAAGAATACAAAGACCAGAAAATAGATGTAATACTACTGCATCTTACCAAAACCATATGTGGAGGTAAAGTAACAGATACAGGAGCTGGAATTTCTCTCACCTCACTTCAGCCATCTCAAGTTTACTCAGTAGCATCTTGAATTCAGCTGAGAGAGGGAGGAAGGGAGACTTTCAGAAGAAAATTGGTCCCATTGCTTTTAGGATTCAATGATCTGCCTTGTGCTGGTGGGTTTTTTGTTGTTGCTTTTGGTTTGTGGGTTTTTTGGTTGGGTGGGTGGGTTTTTTGTTTGGTTTGGGGTTTTTTTGGGGGGGGGTGGGAAGAGTGTCTCTGTCCCATGACTGTTTTTGATATTTAGATGGTTAAAACTGGGTTAAGATCAATTTGTCTCTAAAAATCAAGCTCTGGGTGTTGATGGAGCTGACTGGCTATTATATCACTAACATATCTACTCTGAGTCTTTTCTAAGCTTCACATTTTACTTATGTGCTCTGCATTCCCTGTTCCTAGGTATGTACTTGCCTTTGGCTTGGTTAAAATGCATTGTCTTTAAACAGATTCTGTGAATTAAGTGATCCCGGTCACACCATGACAGCCCTGTCGTAGTTATTCACCATCTGACCAGCATTTGTGTCAATCACAACACATTTTATAAGCAGTGATTCTCACTTACTACTGGTCCCTCTTACTAATTTTGGAGGAAGACCTTGAAACTACAACCTGAGTGGCTTCCTACTGATAATTACTTTCTGGTAACTGACAGCCAGTTTTTAATCTTGTTCTGTGCTTGCTTTTTTTATTTTTTTTTTTTTAGACATAGATCAGAATGTCACAAAATTCTAAATTATGTGCAATACGAAATGCTAAGAAGGCTGCAAACATGCTGTTACTTGATCAAACTCACAATCTCCAAAATAAACAACATTAGGTCTGTTTGAGCTGAAAACCTTTACATAAAGCCGTATTTGCTAGCATTGATTATATTTCTGATCTCTTCTACCTCTTGAACTCCTGACAATTTTTCCACTAGTTTCTATGGTATAGGTTCAAGGCTAACTAGCCTATACCCACCTGAGCCATCCAGCCCAGCTGTCTGACAGGCTGCTATCAATCTCTCTGCACCTTGCACAATTTTCAAATTACTCTTAAGTTTTAAGAACCAGGATCAGTGAACCAAATAGCTCCTCTAACACAAACTACTTAGGGAATCAACCTGCTAATTAAACATCCTTATCCTTAGTAACATCTCATCTTTGATGTCTTGGCTAATACCTGCTTTTAATTACCACTGATCTAGATTTGGCTTTTAATGTTCTAGTTGCTTCACAGTACAAGGCTGTCCGCAGTCTCCAAGAAAACTGCCTTGCAGCTAAGCTACTCTGCTGCCAAAGCTCACCCAATGTCCAAAAGCCAAGGTTTATGTCCCACTTTCCCTGGACCCTCTTGAGGATTTTAACACATCCGGAGAGTCTAGCAGAATAAATCTGCCAAGATGCATACAAACCTCTGGATGCAAGACTGTAGTGGGGGAACAGTTTTTACTCCCTTCACAGCCTAATTATCCATCATGCACCAAACTCAAGCTCAGAGACTTGGGTCTGTCTTCGCTTGTTGCAGGACCACAGCTACAATGAAAAGACATCCAAAGTACTACACATCTGCCTTGATACTTCCAGAGCCACATCAGCCTAGAAGCCAAAGGATGAATAAGGCATGAAAGTGGCGATTCCCTGTTAAAAATACCTACTCAAAATAAAGCAGATAGTACAAGATAAATGAATAAGTCTGGAAGACTAGCTAAGACCAGTGATTAGAAGGAAAAACAGACATCTTCCCAAGCATTTTACACTCTCAGTTGCCCTATGTAGGGTGGCAGGTACACTGTGAGTGCGGCTCCAGACAGGCTGGTGTACATAACCCATAGCTTCATCATTAGCTGTCAAATGCATGCTCACCCCGACCTCCCTTCCTGAATGCCTCGGTGCCAATTCATGAAGAGATTTCAACTGTTGACTCTTTCAGTGAGATGACAGGGAGATACGCTGGGGAGATGTTGATTCCAGCTTCAAATCCTGCTGACAATCACCATCAATGGACAGAATGTCCATTGCTTAAATGGTTAAAATGCTTAAGGCAATCTTAATAAACAGGCACTGGGGAAATTTGAGAGAGGTTATCCTCCCCCTCTACTCTGCACTGGTGAGGCCTAATCTGGAGTATTGTGTCCAGTTCTGGTCTCCCCAGTTAAAGAGAGACAGGGAACTTTTGGAGAGAGTCCAACGGAGGGCTACAAGGATGATTAAGGGACTGGACCATCTCTCGTATGAGGAAAGGCTGAGAGACCTGGGGCTGTTTAGTCTGGAGGAGAGAAGACTGAGAGGGGACCTTATCAATGTCTATAAATCTCTGAAAGGTGGCTGTCAGGAGGATGGAGCCAGTCTCTTTTCAGCAGTGCCCCGTGACAGATGAGGGGCAATGGGCACAAACTGCAGCACAGGAAGTTCCACCTCAACATGAGGAAAAACTTCTTTACTGTGAGGGTCATGGAGCACTGGAACTGGCTGCCCAGAGAGGTTGTGGAGTCTGCTTCTCTGGAGACCTTCAAAACCCGACTGGACACGTTTCTGTACAACCTGCCCTGGGTGATCCTGCCTTGGCAGGGGGGTTGGACCAGATGATCTTCCGAGGTCCCTTCCAACCCCTACCATTCTGTGATTCTGTGAAATTTCCTGGAATTGTGCAGAAGATGGTCTGATAGGGATTGGTTTTGAGTTTGGTTTTGTTTTTTTTTTTTTTGAGAGAGAGATGGAGCGGCTTGGGGATTTTAATGTGTTAGGTTTTGAGTCTGACTGCACCCAGCTCCAATTTCCAGCCACTGGGTCTTGTTAGACTACTGACTGCTAATTTGAAAAATAATATGAAAGCATTTCTGCCCTACATACGTGCCACCTTTATCAAGCCTAATGAAAATAATTTATGTTTTCTCAAATCTTCCCTTAGGCCTATTTTTCAACTTCTTAATCATTCTAACATAACTTTTGTATAGTTAAATGAGAGGGAAACTAATACAGTATATATTCTTCTTGAACATGACAAATGGGACATACTCACAAGATTTAACAGAAAAAAAAAAAGCACTACCTCTTTTGCTGTACAAATTGAAAAAAAAAAAAAGAAAGAAAATTTGGCACATTCCATTTTCCCCTCCACCCATATTGATTAGTATTATATTACTCTCACTTAATTTTTAACTGATTGACCTCCAAGTCAGATGTTTTATTGTTTTTCATACAGTCCCTTTTTATTTTTAAATACCTGGGCCATCCATTTCACCTTTCAAATACTGGCACAGTATTTGCTTTTTCAGTCTTGCAGAACTGCAGTGCTCAAAAACTATTAAAAGTATCATCATCAGCTTGTTCATAGAGTTTCTTAGATAGCTCTTTTAAAACTCTTGAATGCAAATTGTTCAGACTGGATGATTTGAAAATCTTCAATTTCAATTAGTGTGGAGATCTTGTCTTCAATAGCTGTTAATCAATATCCTGGAGTTGTTATCGGAATGAGAATGTCTATGCTACTAAAACTATGAGTTAGTAACCACTGAATGGTTTAATTGTCCAACAACCTGGCCAATTTTCTGTGTTATGACATTAAATGACTAGCAAATTGCCTCGATAACCCAAACAGATTTCATTAGCATGGCTTCCTAATACAATTCAAAAATTCTCTACCTCTTACAGCTGAGATTTCTCCTTATATCCTTTTGTACTGTAATAAATAAAAGTAGCTGTTTTCTGTTAACCCAGGTCATTTTCACTGACAGCAGACTCTGAGTGAAGCTGATGCTGTTCGGACACGTGAGTAAGCTGAACCCTAGGTAAAGGACCAACTGTGGTGTGCTCCCATTCTGAATCCTCAGCTTCATGGCATGCTCAAGCTTCCAGACCAGGAGATTTAGGAGGAAGATGGAAGTTGAGGAGGAGCGAGGTTGTTTTCCAAAAGGAAACATTTAGGACAGAATGAGGGGCAGATGCCTGCCCCCCTCCTCCTTGGATTCGTTTTCCTGTGTAGCTGATAGACACCAGCACTGGATTTTCACTGTCTTCAGGACAGCTTGTCTGACTGAGAAGAAACGGAAAAGCTCCGTGGATTGCCCTCCTGGTACAGTCAAAGGGTGAGTAACTTGGAAATGGAGTACTACTATTACTACAGCCACTCTCTTAAGTGTGTGTGAGAGAGACTGCTTGGTGTATTTTTTTTATTTCATCTGGAACCAAAACAATATCCTTGCAATTGCTGAATTCCAGTGCTATTCCTCCCTTGCATGGCCAAGCCCAGAAAACAGGTGACACTAACAATTTGTGAAGCAGCAGTCACTGCAGGATTGCTGACAAGCAGGATACTTCAGCTGTACAGGGCAGAAACAGAGGCAGTTCGCTCATAGCATGGCACAGCACACAGCAGCAAGTTGCTCTGTCTCAATCCAAGTGGGAAGGAAGAAGAACCAGGACACGCTGGGAACATCACTCAGCTATTATAAGCCTGGTGCACAACACAAAGGCTCTCAGAGTGCAAGAGCTGCCTAAGTCTCCATACTTGATTGCAGGAAATACTTGCATACCTACACTAAAATGAACTTTTAGATGATCTTCTAAAGGATGGACAAAAAGTCCAGAAAATAGGAAATTTGGTTCTTCTATCTACACTTTCAGAAAACACTGAGCTGTATGAAACCACTAAAATATTTCCTACCTCACTAAAACTACATGCACTGCAATACCCTATATATCACCAAGTGCATATAAAGAACAAGGGCTCTGTGGAAAAGTTGTCTTGTAGCACAGCACAGAAAGTGGAAAATGTTCACAAAGATGTGCCAGCCTTCAATTTTGTGTTACAGATGACTGTCAGCTGCAGTAAAGTTACATGGGCTTGTGGTGATGAAAATTTTACAGCAGCTCTACATTTTTCAAATCTCAAAGGTTTAAATGTAAATATTCGTGATGTCCACAGAGTGTATTTTCCACACCAAATCAGTTTTGAATATTTCATCATACAAACCACTAAAATAATTTTTGCATGATCTTTCAAGGAATACTTACTTGTTCAGAAAAGTGGAAAATTTCAACTGCAAGTGTTAGAACATTCAGAAGATGATGAGCGTGAAAAACTATCTGCGTGAGTAGATACTGTTCTGTAACTATTGCCTCTTAAAATGTAGTCAGTTTAGCTGCCCATAAAAAATAGCATATCTTTTACAAATCCCAGCTGTCCTTGGAAATCCCTACTTACTTGTGCCAGGACATTCCTAGTTCAGCTTCAAAGTATTTCAAGATCACTGTGTAAGATGAAAGCACCACAGAAATCATCCTCTTAGGGTTTAACATCCACTAAGATGGTTCAACAATGTAGCTATGCAAGATCTAAGCACATTAACTGAATTTTCCATCACTTGACAATAAACTAAATTTGAATGGAAGTTTCCTGTAATGAAAAAAAAAAAATCATAATTGAAACTAATTAGCTTTTTCATTTTCTCCATTATTCACTCAATAATTGTGAAAGGAGTTAATTTTGGAAAGAGTCCAAATGTTTAAAAATTAGAAACTGGTTGAAATCTCTTTGATTGAAGTTATGCTAAACATATCAATTGCATCAAAGAGTTAAAATTAAAACCATGACTCATTCCTGGTAAATCAAATCTAATGAATAATATCTGCTTAATATATCACATACAGCAGCAGAAAAATTTAGCGTATCAGTGCTAGGGATACCCTGGCAAGGAGAATAGAGAGTAAAAAAAAGTGCATTTATTTCTACCAGATTCAGTTATCAATTAATAAAATACTATAGTGATAACTCCACAGTATCAGTCAACAGCCTTAGAGACAGTGGGAGCAGTAGGAATAAAATATTTAGACATAGAGCAGAAGAATTTACAGAAGAATAATCTGACTTTCCACTGCTAATCGGGCAAAGCAGGAGACATCTACCTGTAAAGTGAAAAATACATCTTCAAAAAGGTGGGACCTCCTCTCCAGGTCCAGCCCCAGGTAAGCGCTCGCTCCTGCCGGTGCTGGGGAATGCATGCTGCGGCTCCCGCCCGCTCCCCCAGGAAACGCACACAGAGATGTGTGGAGAGCTCTCCCTTTCCTGCTCCGAGCTGCAAATGTTTAAAGAGGAAACCTTTATCTAAGAGGCAACCAAGAGCGAGCCTCAAAGCACAGATTCACGGAGCGAAGACAGCCATTTGATTCAAGCTTGCTCTGCCGACGTTTCCCCCCTCCCCAAACCCAAGTGTTGCTAAGCTATAACGTGATGTGATGTTCAAAGCTATCTGTAGGCACACTAACCCTTTGTTCTGCAGGGCAGCTGAGTTCTTTCTATCGAGAAAGAACAAACTGATGCTAGATAGCCTTGGTGACTTAAAAAACATGACTCTCTAAAACATTTTTTCCTATGGCACAGAGAAAGGCAAAAAGCAAAACGTAATCGGGCTGCAGTTCTTGTGTTGGTGTGGATACTCCCATCAACCGCAAATGGAAGCTTTCACCCCAAACTTAAAACAGTCAGATCAACAAGTCCTCAGCATCATTTCCAGTGTATCTTCTGTGAAAATATCTTACCACTGCACACATGTCCGATAAATGAGGAATAAATACATATGTGCACAGACTCCATACAGATGACACCCCCCTTGTACAGACAGGGACACCTTTCCTTTCAGTGTTGTCCTGCTGTATGCATCAGGTACTGTAACTGGTACCAAAAAAAGACGTGAAAAGACACATGTGTGAAAATTAAAATCCTTGAAACATAAATGAAGCTACCTCTTTAACACCATAAACACTAAATATGATTTGGCCAGCTGTTACTACATATACATCTTAAAGTATTAAAAATAAGGTGTCATTTAGAACAGTAGTATGCATTTCTGTGAATAACCCCCCAAACTATGTAAACTTCTTAGACTTAAAGGAAAGAGACAAACAGTTGTTATACCCTTCTTCCCTTACACAGTTAAATGCAAATTCTCCGTTACAGTCATATTCCTGGTATCTCCCTGCATACACAGCTGATACGCCACCTACTGCAAACCCGAGCTGACAGTCAGAGCAATGCTAGCAGCATTTCCATTCCAACATCGTGCCGGAGCTGAATAAAGGTGCTTTTTAAAAAAAAAAAAAAAAAAAAAATCTCTTTGCAAGCTGACAAGAACAAAGCCAGATAGCTGCCTTTTTGTCCTAGCTTCGATAATGGAGAGAAAAATAAACAGAAGAGAAAAGGAATGCGAAGAAAAACACAGCAACTCCGAAGGCTCTGAGCAAGACAAGGACTATAAAACGTCTCTGATTACTCTGAATGTTGGTGGCTATCTATATATCACACAAAAACAGACACTAACCAAGTATCCTGATTCTTTCCTGGAAGGGATCATAAATGGAAAAATAATGTGCCCATTCGATGCAGACGGTCATTACTTCATAGACAGAGATGGACTCCTTTTCAGACACATTCTCAACTTCCTACGAAATGGAGAACTTCTTCTACCAGAAGGGTTTCGAGAAAATCAACTTTTGGCACAAGAAGCAGATTTTTTCCAGCTTAAGGTACTCTCGGATGCAGTGAAATCAAGGTGGGAGAAGGAACAGCTAGCATCTCGAGAGACTACTTTCCTGGAAATAACAGACAGCCACGACCGTTCACAAGGACTTCGAATCTTTTGTAATGCTCCTGATTTCATTGCAAAAATAAAATCCAGAATCGTACTGGTGTCCAAAAGCAGGCTGGATGGATTTCCAGAGGAGTTTTCGGTATCTTCAAATATTATTCAATTCAAGTACTTCATAAAGTCTGAAAATGGTACCCGACTGGTACTGAAGGAGGACAACACCTTTGTCTGCACCCTGGAAACTCTTAAGTTTGAGGCTATAATGATGGCTTTAAAATGTGGATTTAGATTGTTGACCAGTCTGGATTGTTCAAAAGGGTCAATTGTTCACAGCGATGCACTTCATTTTATCAAGTAATCACATAGGCAAAGGAAATGAGCATGCAGCCAGTAAACCTCCTTGACCTGCAGGCTCCTGCCATCACAAATAACGTCTCTTAACTAGCCTTGTACCACGGAGCTTGGCTGCTAATCAATTGATGTGAGCTAATGGTATGTAAATCTCATAACGACATCCATCTCTGGCTTACTTAAGCTGAATGAAAATTTTATGCCTGGATTTAATAAAAATTATCTGCTAAACATTGTAAACACAAATTGAATGCTTTATCGTATTTGTAATATATGCTTTCTCGATGCTGTCTTTCAACCAGAGAGTCTAGCTGAATTTTTGTGTACTTGTATGACTAACATGCATACACCTAACTGTTCTGCTGAACAGCAGTAAGAGTATTTTCACATAATAAGCAGGCTTAAAATATGTTTTGCTTACAACAAATTCAGAATGGATTTTAACTGGAATAAATGATTTTGAGTGTTCTTAGTGTTTATGCTGATCTATTGCACTGAATTTGCAAAAAACAAGATTGCAAGAGGGTTTTAAAAAAATTAATCAACTTGATTTTAAAGTTTGATGATTTCTTGACTCACCTAAAACCAAATTTATAGCTGTGTTACTACATTAATAACAATTGCCAAAAACATGTAAACCAACAAAATAATGCTGGGGGGGGGGATAGTTTTATTATGGGAAATGAGTTGGATCCACACAGAATGTTAATTTTTTTAATTATAGATACATATCAAATGGCTAATAAAAATATTTGACGTGAAGTTTCATGTAACAGGTTTCCAGTAATGACACCCTACAATGCTCAAGTCACTATTTCCTACTAATCATTTGTGCTTGTAAGGACAGTAATTAATAGAGCACTTGCTTTGCACGATGGCTTACTAAAAGCAACTAATACTATTAGTTTTGAATAGACCACCTGCTAGCATTTAAGATGTATCACTCTAAGTAACAGAATAAATACCTTCTTTCTCCTCATCTCCACTATTTATCAAATCTTTTCATTTATATTTTAAACAAAGTTTTAATAGGTTCTATGGAACAACTGCAACTAATTTAATACAAGCATTACAAACAATCCACTCTGCAAAATCATCACAAAAGGTAAAAAGAAGCTGCACTAGCTCTAAGTTTAAGCTTTGTCCATCATTGAATCCAGCCATCATTCACAGCTCAAATGAACCTAAAATTCAAGTAAAGTGCTATTAAAGAAAGAAAAAAAAAAAAAACCAAGTAGTTTCTCAACTTTCCCAAAACGTCATTTTTGTATAGGAAAAAATACTAAGAACGCCAACAAAATGCAGTACAACCCATACTAGAAGTGACAACCAAGGAAAACAGCTAACACAAGACAGGCTGAGAACAGTTTTCTTTCGGATTTTAGAAGGGACAAATCCATCCTTAGTAGTAGTGACTGGGAGTTCAAATGCAAGGTCCACTCATCCTTCAACACGAAATTCTATTTCCTTTGTAATATACAATAGGTGTTGTTAACTGGGTCCCTCGGCAGAGATGAATTAGGAAAGGGACTCTACATCTCCAGACCAGGCAGCAGTGGCTGAAACATATTCCAATATGATTCTATCACATGGGGAAAGCCAACCTGTCCAGAAAACACCATCAGAATGAACCCACTGTCTAGAAACAATGAACTTTCCTATCCAGTCCCCATGTAACAGACTTAAGGATCATAAAAGACGTGGTTCTAAGTGGAACTTTTCCAAATGGAACTGTTTGAAAATCAGATAAATCTACATTTCAGGCTTACAAGCTGAAGAACTGTTCATGTATCCCAAAACTTCTCTGAGTTTGTCCATATGCATTAACTATCTACAGACAAAAGATATACAGTAAAATACAATTCTTTACATACTTCTGTTACGCTCTTAGACCATCCCAGCTAGAAATCCATCACTGTATGTTGTCCTCTTCCTTCCCCCCCCACGCTCTTTACAAATGGCTATCTGCCAAAAAAAAAACCCTCACTAACCACTAATCTTGTACATACAAGAATCTCTAGGAGTTCTGTGAGAAGTAAATGTGAAAGATCCTCTAAAAGAAATCCAAAATCCTGCTGATCTTCTGGGACAAGAACTTGAAACACCATCACACAGAACAATTACAAGAAAAGCCCTCTGTGGACACAGTTCTCTATATGAGCAAGAGAAAGTGACAAGACAATCTAAAAAAGCTCCATAACCAATTTACAAGTTTTAAAAAAGCGTGGTCTCAGTGCTGTCAAATACACAGCCTGCATAAGCACAAAGTCTGGAGGAGGCTGTTGCTCCTAGGATGTCAAATCATCCATTTTCACTTAAACGTTTTTGGTTATAACCTTCACTTGTAATGGATCTTTGAGATTTAAAATGTCATTGTAGTCAAAAAGACAAAAGAAAAAAAGAAAAATCAATTTTGCTTTCAAACAATTAATATACTAATATGTTAATTAAAATATACTGTGGTTGCTTGCCTTTCATTTGGGCTCTTAGGATGTCAAATATCAAGAAAATGTTATCACTTCAGTATCAGAAAGCAGTACCAGTTTTTCATCATAGCATGACTTCACTCATGAAAAAGCCATAGAGAATTTGATGGTTCTGCATTTATTATAGAAACCACTTTTGTAATACAAGCTATCCACCTATCACAGGTAAAATTTAAACCATCTGAACGATCTTCTAGGAATAGTCTGGGGCTGCTATTAAAAGATTTACTGGAAAGCTTTTATTTGCCATGCCTTTGATGCAGAGCACCTACTTCCCTTTTAACCTATGAAAGAGAAAGAGCACTTGAAACTCCTTTTCTTTAAAAGCGAAAAATGTACACCTGTAATCATTAGTAAAAATAAATTCTTGTTTGTTTTATTTTCTTATAATTTAAAACTCAATGATTCATTACGTTAAACACTTTTCATTGCATATTTTTTTTATTTCTGTGTAAATAACACTGACATCTATGGCATACGTGTAAAGTCATCCGCTGTAACGCTAACTTCAATCTTGTCTTCTTTTCTCATTTTCATGAGCACTCATGCATTTCTACAAGTGTCAGGGTTTGAAATTTTTACGTGCCATCTCTGATCAAATGCACGTCACTCAGCTGTTTGAGTCACAGAGCAGAAACAGAAGGAAGATGAGGGTGACAAAATCATTCTCTTCCCTGTTCACATTGAACAAATCCACAGCTACATTGAATCACATCGTATCAGCTACAATCAAGACACTTCAACCTAGTTATAAACCTGAATAATTTTTCAAACCAGGGTGGGTTAGTGTCCTGCTTTGGTATATAAAGAAAATGACCACATAAAACTTCCATACTGTGCATAATGTTTCCTTTTTACTCCATAAATATATTCAATATAGCATAAATATATTTTGCATACATTCAGTCACTCAGGTAGATGCTTGTTTTCCACTACTGTAAGCTGTGCCAGAAAAGGTACTGCGTTATACATCAGTTTCCTTTTCTGTCTTTTCTTTAAGGTTGGCAATTGCATATTTAATACTGCTATGACAATGAGAAAGCTGCAAAATCAAGTGCTTAAATCAGAAATATTAACAGTTGTTCTAACAACATTATTCTGAATATGATGTATATATGCAAAGCATTTCTCTTCAACTTTCTCTCATTAAGAGTTGGATCTCAATGAACTTACTGGAACAGTCCTACAAGTATCAGAAAGGAACAGCAATTTCCATAATTTCTCTGATTATCTTCAATTGCTCAGGTAGGAATAAAAAGGAACTTCCTACCCCTTCCTCAAGGAGGCACTTAACCTGCTCCCACACTCAGTCAGCTCCTTTTGCCTCTCTGCCCATCTTTTTGGGTGAGAAAAAGGGACACCAAGCAGAAAGGACAGAGGGAGCTGAAGGCAGGATGGATCCTCATACACTACAAAGAGAATATCCTTGCCCCAGTGAATTCCCTGAATGACTGCTCAAGAAAAATTACATATATTAGTGCCAAATGGAGCAAAATACCCATTGTATTCCCTCCTCCCACACTTGTACGCCCATCTTTTCCATTTGTGGAGGAGAAGCCAAGGGCTCTTTCCTCACACTTGGCAGCAGGCTGGCATAGATACCACCTATTTGGTTTACTTCTACATAAGGACAAAACCTAAGAGTGGATGCACTATGTCAGACTACAGTCTGTGTAGCCCAGTGTCCCCTGGTGACTGTGAACTGTTTCCATCCCTTGATCCTTCACATGTCTGGGCAGAATCCCCATTTTTGATCATTTGACTTCATATCCTTTCCCTTTTCTTGTCTTGCCCCCCACATTATACAACTACTTTTAATTTTTCTTTCCCTGTACCCCTCCCTTTCACCAGGAGGGCTGTGGGGCTTTTTTAAGGCTCGGCAGCAGCCTGACTCAAGAGGAGAAATCAGTAAAAACAATGGCCAAAAGTAAATGCCTAGGAAAGAATATAAGAACCAGAAAAAAACATACATGATGATGCTCCCTTGAAGTACTCCCTCAGTCTCCAGCCACTTACTGCCCAGTGACTTCTAGAGCCAGATGTGGTTCCTTGGAGGTAGCCTTGATACTGTGAAATACACAGGCTGTGCAATAAGGTCAAATTACAGCTCCAACTCCGCACCTTCAGTACCAGCTCACCCAGTAACCAGTGTTTTACAGCATCATAATTACACTATTGACATTTTCAAACACTCACGTCTTATTTTTAATTGTGGTTTTGCATTCATACATATTACAACTACGTAAGTGACAATTGGTCACTTCTCTACAGCAGTTAATAATTCTTTAGATCCTAAAGGGAAAAAAAACTACATCACCATTTACAGCAATCAATGGCATTGTTATTTCCACCTCTTACTTAAAAGCATTGCAAAGTTTCCATTCAATAAGATAGGAACAGCTTAAGAAATTATCTTCCTCCTTCTCTCCCCATTAGTATACAAGCAGAACAAGGGCAGGCAACAAATATTACAATTTAATAACGGCAGTGCCTCATCCATGAATTCATTTGGGTAGAAGGGTCATGGTGCCCTAATTCTGTTAACTAATGAATCAGGATTGGGGTTGAAGGGGATGAGTTAACTTGGGTCTATGACAAAATAAATATTCTTTTCTTAGGCTAGAATTATTTATTCTTTGCTACATGATTATTACCTAACTCTAATTTTGTCTCCTGTCCTGCAACACAGGACAGAAAATCTTAGATTGACAGGAAAGCAACTACTAGTTAAAAAACTAAAGGTATTTTCATATGGAGATAGACTTGCATAATTTACTAGGTTGAAACAAAAGCAATCAATAAGGTACAAGAAATTTAAGATCAAAAAATTAACATTATGGTTTTTAATTACTTTTGAAATAGACATTCTGTAAGTCCTATGTATCAGTATATCACACAGAACATTGTCTCAAAACGCTGCCTCTATAAATCATCATCATTCACAATAAAATACCAGAAAACGAGAAGCATGGCAAGAGCTGGGGAAGGTAGGAGGAAGATGTATGATGACACCTGAGGAATGCGGATGAGCAAGCACTCAGAAAAAGAAAGCACAGTTGCCTTTCTTTCTGAAAGGAATTGCATTAATATCCTGTAGAACCAGACAGTTGATTTTTTTTTCCCCTAAAAATGTGTGTAGTAGGAGTACCACACACAGCTAAAGCAACAGTCTCCCAAAAAGCTGTTTCTATCTGCACTGGTAACAGTTTAACATCATTGCCATTATCGTTTAACACCACGTTTGTTCATTTTAAGCTTCAGAAAAGAACACTGGCTCTGCCACTTCAGAAACGAGATCATTCACAAAGCTGGTATAATAATTATAGCTGTAAAGAGTAGCTACTCATTTAAAACACCATTAGGACATGATGACATGCAAATTCAACATGTTAAAGTTTCAAAACCAAGCAGTTAGAAGATGACTGTTATAAATCGAGCCATTCTGAAGGTTTGTAAATGCCTCTGATAATGCTAAAAATAACTACAGTATTGTCTTGTTTACTGGTGGTGTGACTTTGGGGGGCACAACGTTGGTGTATAGAAAGTTCATGAAACCCACCATCTTTCTAGACATTAAAGGGGGATTCAACTAGTTCCACCCGAAGCATTATTTCAGTTACCTGAAAAACTAGATCTCTACATTTTTCCAGGATATATCTTTTTTTGCCCTTGACACCACTCGACCTCAAGCTTTCAACAGCAGCTTTGCTTCAGGTATGGAAAGCCTGGGCAAAAGGAAGAGGTAGGTCTTCTTGCTCACATCTCCTGAAGGGAGATTGGGCGTCCTGTATAAAAAGGTGGCACTTCACCAGCAGCAGGAGCACACCAACAAGATGAGAATTCAGGTTTAGAAGCCCAAGGCTGCTTGCTAAGGAAAGGTCCTGTCCCAGGAAGATGAGGATTGAAGGGGCTTGCTAGAGCTGTGGGCCTGACGCTTGGGGAATCCTGCAATGCTGGACTCCCCGAGCAGCGAGGATGGGGAAGGAGCAGTGTGGTGAGAGAATCTACAATACCTGAGCACTAGGAGATGAAGAAGAGGGAAGAGGCACTCTGTGTCATTGACTGTCACCTGGGGGCCTTGGGTTTATGGAGAAGATGGATGCCCATACAGGGCAACACTGAGGTTGTACCACAAGTAACGTCTAATTATCCTGATATTACTAAATTAAAAAAAAAAAAAATTCCCTTTTGGCTTCTCATATGTCAGGTTTCAGTAAGGCAATTTTCTTTTTTGCAGCAGAAGTCAGAGGAATTCACTTTTTAAAAAATTTGCTAATAGAAAACCTCGAGCTACAAATCTACTGCTGCAGCTCCACAGAGAGCTGCTTGTTATCTCAAAGGAGGTCCCTGATTTTGTACCATACTGAACAGATGAAGAAAAAAAAGAACAGGTCAGAGGTGGGTGCAGACTCTCTCAATTAGGAAGAAAAAATTAAGCAAACAAACTAGCAATGAACAGGCTAAGCATCAAAAATGTAAACAGAACAAGCAACTGTAACACCAAACCCAGTCATTTATTGCCTCTCTACTACTTAAATAAAGCCTTTGGCAAGTATTAGGGATAAAGCAGTACATTTTCTCAATGCTGAAACTGCTAATCTCAGAAGAGACAAATTAAAGGTCCTGCAAGTCAGGCTGATAAGAATCAGCTAGACAGAGAAAAAGGTACTCTCAGGTTAGGAGTCTTATCAATACTAGCTTTATCTAAGGCCTGCAGCATTGCCAGGTCCTGTGATATTTCGAACACATTTTTTAAAAATAATAGCAAATAATGTTCTTTCCCAAGAGGGCAGAAATCTAACATGTAGGCTACTTTATGCCTTCTCATATGATGATAGAAGTCCACCTCTGTAAGACTTTTCTGCCATGCACAGATGATTTTAGGGTTTGCCCACAGAGTACAACGCAGAAACCCCTAAGACAACCTGCATAAGTAAGATAAGATGCTGTAGCACAGCTATACGCTGTTCCTGCTCCTGTAGCACCACAGCTGCTGGCAAGATGCTGGGGCTGGAAAAGCCTTGTAGCTCAGGAAGAGCACCAAATGAGCTCTCCTAGACCCATTTCCAGACTGAAGCATACAGAATGCTCAGGTCCTGCTGTAATGCAGCCTCCAGTGCTCTCACAGCCGCAGTTAGCAAAGGCAGAGGTAAATGACTACAGACCATCTTAGAAGAGCTGCTCTTGCCTTTGCCATCGTTGCCTTCCCCCTTCAAAAGTTGCTTCCATGATTGAAGAGAAGAAACTTCAACTATTCCTGATAGAACCTGTGTAACAACAGTACAGAACTGGGGAAAAAAATAGGGGGGAAAAAAAAAAACCAAAATGCAGAGCCTGAGAGTAACAGCAGTGACTCAGACTAAAAGCCTGCCTTGCTCAGCATCGTGGGTCCAGCACAGTGGCCGAAAGCAGGTATCTATGAAGAAGCCTAAGGACAGAGCAGCCACGTATGATTCTCCTACTGGGTATGCATCTCAGTATCCACCAGGCTTTTGTGGCTGGGGTGTCCTGAATCAGGTGTCCTCTCAATCTTAGCACCCTTCAGTGGATGTTCTTCCACATACCAATTCGGTCTCCACTAAGGTCATGTAAGCCTTTAGCAAACACCACCTTCACATCCACATCTTCTGGCAAGGAATTCAATAGCTCAATTACATTCTGAGTGCAGAACCACCTCTTTTTATTTACTTTGAAACTGCCTCCTGCTAGCTTTACATCTGCTACACACCAGCCTTGTACTGGGCACGGCAGCAAGCATTTGATCTCCCTCTGCCCCTTTGATCCACCATTCAAGGCTCTAATTTGCAACACTGCAAAGGTCTGAACCCATCAAATGCGATTGTGCTGGTAGGTGGCTGAACTGCAATAATCAGCAAAATCCCTCACAGAAGACAAACACAATTTGTGGAATGACAATTCGCCATGCCAGGCATGTCTAAAATTCCTGGGGTTTCTCGAGAGTCAGAAGGGAAGACCAAGAACTTTGGTATGAGATAAAAGTATGCTTCCGCTTAGCACAATACGTCGCTGGATGTGAACACTGCTGAAAGACAGAATAGGTTCGTGGGATTAAACCGTGTTCTGTTCTCAGGATAGAGACTGCATGACAATAAATACATCAGTGCTGCTCAGGCAAACATAAATATTAGAATATTCATACAGTATACTAAAACAAATAGCCAGACCCTAAGGACACTAAGGCAAATTATGCAAGTTCTTAAAAAATTTAACTCCAATTAGTGTTGACCTACATTAAATCCGTGTCCTTTTTGCTGTTCTTGCAGTGCACCTTCCCTGATTCTCCACAATATTTATTATAGCGAGTATGACAGACTTTGACTACATATACCTTAAAGCAAGAATTGTTGCTTCTTTGTGTGTTTTAATAGCTACAAATGGAGTCTCATTACTGATTATGGCTCCTGGAAAACTACTGGGAAGCTCGTATTTTAAGTTTTGTTGCATTTATCTGCCAAGAAAAACAGTTATATTTGCAAGACAAAAACTGTTTCAGTGGCTTCAAAATGGCAGATTCCATAACTAAGTTACCTTCAGCACTGAGTTTTGAGCTAGTATTTAAATTAAGAATTACTGTTTTATTCCTCCTGATGATAATTGTTCAGTTAGAGCTTCATGTTTGAAATATAATTAAATAATTTGAAGTATAGTTAACTGCTTTAAAGTGGATGAACTCAAATGTGCATTCAGCAGCTTTATACAATTCTGTGTCATAACCTAAGAACTCTGTGCCTTTAACAAAAAATTGCTGATTTTACCACATGCAGTTCAGTGTTTATCAAAATGCTTACACTGAATTTCAAATATTCCAACACATGTATAATCAACACCTTATTTTTTTTATTGCAAGATCAAAAAATGAAGCAAGTGCGATCTACAGACAATTCAAGTGTTGTATATTTGTGTCTGCAGTGAAATATGTCATTCACAACTAGCAAAATATTAATATTAGTTTCACACTATATTGTCTGCAGCATCTCAGATAATTTATTCCTTTTACCCAAAGTCAAATCAGAAATGGTCCCAATGGTGGCTCTTCCTTCACTAGAAGACATTTTGATTTACTCATTGGCAGGTTTAGGTAAATAGATGACTAACACCTTGTCCAAAAGCATGTTAAGTACGGAAGGCTGCTATTTGCTATAAACTTACGTCAAAGACTTTAAGAGATGAAATTTGTATACAACAGGAGTTCAACTGGTTTGAAGCAGGTTCAGGAAATTCAACTAGTAGGATGCACATAACAGTCCTTGATATACACGTTCTTGAAGAAAAACGCGCATCTGTAGTTTGTGTACAGAGCTGATACATCCACCCATGCCACCCACCCATGAAAGAAATACTATGTTTTCAAAACTACATTCTCAAAGCTTAGGCAACATCATAATAAATTGCTGCCCATGCAGTTTTCATTTAACATACTTCCTCAAGGACAGTACATAAGTACATTTGCTCTTACATGATAATGCATTTCTTCACCATATCGTTCTCAACGGACTATACAGGCTCAGGGCAACAGTTCTGGGTATTTTTATTTTGGAGTGGGGACAGGTCACACTTTAACTGGCAGAAATGATTGGGTTTCACATTTTCTGTCACCACTGATGGCACTTACAGGTAGGTACAAGAGAAGCCATAAGCAAACAGGAGCTACATACACATATTTGGGTTTAAATTACTTGCTCAGCACCATATAGGAATAAGCAGAGTCAATTCTCATTTCTATTTTCCTTTAGCTGAGTAATTTGCTACTCTCACATTTAACAAGAAACAGCCTTCAGGCACTAAACAGCATTGGTTGAATCCCTGAGCACTGTTTATCACATGCATGAATCAAATAGAATTCCTGTATGGAAAAAGTGATCTAAAATTATCATACTGCAAATGCAAAAGGAGCTCAAATTTAGTTTAGGTAAACTTGTTTCAGGTATGCCTTAATTCCTGATTATTTTGACTGTAACCATAGCATCATTCAAGGTACTATGAACACTAAAAGTTCACACGGGCTCAAAACCCAACAGGGATACTTCATAGAAGGAAAATCCACAAGAGCCTGTTAAATAAGACACCATCACCCCTGGCTTTCGATCTCTGTGGGCTGCGAATCATTAAAGGCTGGAAGAAGTATTTTGGGGAGGTATCACTATGCTTCTGTGCTGTTTTTCTTAAGGCACCTGCTATGACCACCACTGGTGACAGGATACCAGCTACATTATCTTTGGTCTGGCCCAGTATCACATTGTCTCTCCAAATGGTATCAAGCAGAGTGGCAACACTGGTAACATCTTCTCTTTTGGTAAGTGGCTTATAACCAGCCCAACAATACATGTTATTAAAAATGTCATACATAATCCTAACGATTTATGACATAAATTCTGAAGGTTGACGGTACCCTCCCAATGTAAAAATGTGGCGGAACTTTTTAAGGATGTAAATCAAAGGATTTCTGAGTCCTATTTATCCCATTCACCTCCTTTATTTACTTTCTAATGACAAATAAACCTTACATATTTTTATTACAGTAATACCTAAAAGCAGTCCTTAGGGTCTTGTTATGTTAAAATGCTACATAAATACATGAAAGACATCATCTTTGCCTCAGAAGCATGTACTGTAGGCCAAGATAACATAGATTAACGGCAAAATGGAGCATTCAATAACCTGAATTACTTCAGAGGTAGTTTGGAAAAGGTCATCTGAATTCCACAATGAGTTTGAGAAAAAAAGTAAATAAACAAAAAAGCGTAACTGATGGCTGAGAGTCCTTTAAACACCCCAGTGTAACCAACTACCATCACTCAGAAACTGAATCTCCAACCAGCTTGATTCCAACAAATGGGTTTAGCCCTTCATCTTGTCAGCATATTTAAACAGCCCGCAGCATATAGCAACTCATTCTTCTGACCAAAGCAAAAACACAAACTGAACACATGGCCATCTTACACAATATTCCCAGGACAAGGAGAAGACACTAAGAATGAAAAGCAGGCAATTCAAGTATTCAAATGCAAACCCAAACCAAAACAATGAAAAACCCAAGCACCAAGCAAAACCAAGGGTACATGCCTACAAATAAAGAACATCAGAGTAATATCAAAATTCCAACTCATTTTAGCAGTTAAACTCTCAAGATCTGCTTTACATGGAACATCCCACAGCAGTGAGCCTCAGTTTTCAAGTGGTATAAAATACTAATCTCTAGAAAGCAGCCCTTCATAACCTTAAAGCCACACCACAATTAAAATATAATCAGAGTGAACAGGTTCTAACAAGTAACTGAGAAAAACTGCAACTTATAAAACACACCTTGGATACAGTACAAGTCTACAGACATTTCTAACAACAGTCATAAATCCTTTGACATGTTTAAGCCACTATAATAAAAAAGCATTTTAATAGCAAAAAGAGCTCCCGTGTACAAAAACCAAAACCTAAACCTACACGTAGCCAGACACAAAGTATATACTTTTGACAACATTTGATACTGAAATGCAATTCAAATATAAGTCAATCATTAGAAAAAACAGACATCTCCATGTTAAAGTGTCTGAAAAATTACACTCAAGGAAACATTTTGAAAACTCACTAGCAGTGGTCTTATGTTTAGGAATTTTTTTTTAAGAAAGGCAGGGGTGTGAGACTCTTTCCAGTCCATTATCTCTTGCAGACAACACCAAGCTGGGTGGGAGTGCTGATCTATTTGAGGGCAGGAAGGCTCTGCAGAGGGATCTGGACAGGCTGGATCGATGGACAGAGGCCAACTTGTATGAGGTTCAACAAGGCCAAGTGCCAGGTCCTGCACTTGGGTCACAACAATCCCATGCAACGCTACAGGCTTGGGGAGAAGTGGCTGGAGAGCTGCCCAGCGGAAAAGGACGTGTGGGGTGTTGGTCGACAGCCGGCTGAACATGAGCCGACAGTGTGCCCAGGAGGCCAAGAAGGCCAACAGTGTCCTGGCCTGTATCAGAAATAGTGTGGCCAGCAGGAGTAGGGAAGTGATTGTGCCCCTGTACTCGGCACTGGTGAGGCCGCACCTCAAATCCTGTGTTCAGTTTTGGGCCCCTCACTACAACCTCCAGTTGAGGTGCTGGAGCGTGTCCAGAGAAGGGCAACGAAGCTGGTGAGGGGTCTGGAGCACAAGTCTTACAAGGAGCGGCTGAGGGAACTGGGGTTGTTCAGTCTGGAGAAGAGGAGGCTGAGGGGAGACCTCATCGCTCTCTACAACTACCTGAAAGGGGGTTGTGGTGAGGTGGGTGTTGGTCTCCTCTCCCAAGTAACCGGCAATAGGATGAGAGGAAATGGGCTCAAGTTGTGCCAGGGGAGGTTTAGATTGGGTATTAGAAAAAATGCTTCACAGAAAGAGTTGTGAAACATTGGAACAGGCTGCCCAGGGAAGTGGTGGAGTCACCATCCCTCAAGGTGTTTAAAAGACATGTAGATGTGTAGATGTGGTGCTTAGGGACATGGTTCAGTGGTGGACTTGGCAGTGTTAGGTTAATGATGATCTTAAAGGTCTTTTCCAACCTAAATGATTCTATGATTCTGCCATTACCCATTACAAGTGCCAGCCCTGTCCCAGCACTATTTAATCTGTGTGCATCACAGGTAATCCTTCTACTAACAAGACTGAGACTTGTCTATATATTTTGTATTATCTGTGTTTAGTTTCCCAGGTTCACAGGCTCTTGCTAATGTTGTCACTTCATTGTGCTAGTAGGTTAATGGTATTTTTGAAACATCTCTCTAATAAAACCAGAAAAGGGGATTTTTATTAAATACTACTTGACACTGTAAGGTTCTCATGCTGTCATGTACCTATCTGGGAATTTGAGTAATGTAAACCCAAAGGATTTAACAGAAGAGAAGGGAGCAGGCCAGGAACACACAGCCTCAAGAGAGCTCTGCTCAAGCTGCTGGGGAATTGCACTTGCACACACCTATATTAGAATAAGACTTTCTGGAACTGTCTCCTTCAGTGGCTGTAAAGGAAGCCTGCACAGACTAGCTCAGACCCAAAATAAAATCTTTAGATTCCTAAGGCTACGTGACATCCTATCTGATATAAGCATGTTGCCCGTTTCACAAAAAAATACTAATCGAAGGGCAATGCTTTTTATTTACTACTCTGAACTGTCTAAAATAACACTTTTACTACAGCAACTGAAGTTTTAGAAGCACCCTCAGAATTTTTAATTGTACTTAAGACATAGCTCGGACTGACTAATATGTAACTGGCAGGTAGTATCACTGAACTAAGCATTTTTGACTCTTTTCAAAGAATCTATAAATATCTTTCACAAGAAAGATTTTTTTCATTAGAAAAACTGAATAAAGTACAATACTAGAACACTATTTTTCTGACTGCTTAGTCTATGCAATCAAAATCAAGTAACAAAACATTTGGAAATTTGCTACAAACTTTCCAATCAAGAGGAAAGAATTCAAACTAAAAAATACAGACAATGAACCTAAAAAAAAAAGCTGAGAAATTAAAAGAAAAATAATCTGAAATAACATTCCATTTCTAAAGCTCTCCCTCATAATTTTATACCCCTTCATTTAAATAAAAATATTAATAATTTAAGTTTTTGGTCGCAGCAGACAATCAGTTTATGAAGTCATTTTTCAATTTTATGATATTCTACCCTAGAAATATTACACAAGAAGACCACTTTTTTTTTTTAATCTACCAATTTCTTGAGAAGTAAAACTGAAAAGCTGCAGTCATAACTAATTTCTTAAGTGTTTCAAGGAAAATGTTCACACTCACCAGTGCTGCTGCTTTCAGATTTTTCTTCTGGTTGGCTTTCTGGAAAAAAAACAGATGAACAAAAAAGGAAAAGTAATGTTTTAGTGTTGATTATTTGAAATTACATCTAAAAAGTGGGTTGCAAAGCAAAGAATGATAAATTATGTAAAATCACAATCACTGGGTTTGATTAATGTTTATATATCTTACTTTCTGAAGAATAATTTGTCATGGGGAGCAACAAAAAATATCTCCTTTAGTGCCTAGACTCACCACTTCAATAAGAGAACTTCATTACACCTCTGACTGAGCTCTGCAGGAATGAAGTTACACATTTATACAAAATCAGTAGTAGGAGTATACTTAAGCAATGAATAGTATCCATTTATCTCACCGGTCACTTTAGACAAATGAATATTATTTTTGTATATTAAAAAACCCCACAAAGTTCTGCAAAAGAATGCTCTTAATTGGCAATAGGTAAATATTTGAACTTGATCAACCTCTTCTCTACCCATTCTGCAGATCACATAAGGATTTATTTCTTCAATCTTTTCCCTTTCTGATCATTGCCCCTCAAATGGTACTATAATCCAACTTGTTATGTACAAAAAATACACACAATCAGAAACGTCTTCTGTTTCACAGAGCAAAGAATCAAAGTATGTATGAAGGAAAAACCTAGACACAAGTGTTGCAAAGTACTTTGCCAAAAAATTATCACTCAGTGAATGGCAGAGTCAGATTCAGAAACAGCCTTCTGCATGAAACTCCAATCCCACATTTCAAGAAATGGAGGATGTATTTTGGTAAACTGAGTTCTAACACTTACCAAGTCCTATGAAATGAAATCCCTACATAAATTTGTCAACCAGAAATTTGACTGCTCCTCCTATATTTCTCCTTTTTACGCATCTTCTAAGGTAGAGAGTAAAAAGAACATTTTCACTTATCTGAAATACAGTTAAAAATGGTAAAATATACTTGTCCTCAGCTTTCAACTCAGATATGTCACAGCTATCATTACAGACTATTTACTTACAGGCGAGACTGAATTACCGCTCTAACTCGGAGAGTGATTTTTGAGATCAGTTAGTTTGATAATTTCTGCCATTTACAGGCTGGGTATTAACAGAACTGAAAACACAAAATATTTTACAAAACCTTTTTCTTGACACTGATTCTTGCTGGCTTTCATGGCTGATGGCCCTGTTTTCTCATTGCGATGACTGACAGCCTGAGAACAAATGCAAATGGAAAAAGCAGTATCTCACAGATCCTTTTTTCTTTACCGGTGGCTGTCCTTAGTCTCACCATATGAAGGCATGTGCTTTCTCAATGAGAAAACATCATTATATGGCCTCTTCCAACCCATGAGTATTCACAAAGCAAGTTAAGTTCCTTGCAAACATTCAGATATACATGCAGGATAGCCTGTTTGCAGAAAAACATTTATTTTCTCATTGATATATTTTTTTTGGTGGATACTTAGCACATTTACAGTATAATGTTATTACCCAAACAACACCCTAACTCAGTTGTAACTTAATTAAGGAAACATTCAGTACATGCCCAAGAAGCAAAGAGAATGTAATGAAAAACATGCAAACATACTAAGATATCAACCCCTGCCTGGACTAAGATGTAAAAGGAGCTGGATTTAATGCTGTTTCTTTTGAACTCTGTTTCAATGAAAGACTAGCTACCTAGCCAAAACTACTGTGTAAGACATCACACTTAAAAATTGTTAATAGGATCTCTGATTCAAATAACAATAGATGTGTATTATGTTGTGATATAGGGGGAATGTGTATGTTTGCTGGTATGTATCAAAATCTGTCCTCAACAGCAGAGACAAAAAACCAGACAAAATTCAAGCCTTGCAAAAAAGTGGGGTTTTTTTCCTCATCGTTAGACAATTTGTTTTTGTTATGATTAGGTCACAAGTCTCTGCTTAAATATATTCTCAGCACTAACATCATGAAGAAGGTAAAGGAAGTAGTACTATGTCTACTCAACGTACTTTATCAATGCAGACTACAGCTGCTCAGCCTCCTCCACAACATGCAAGATTCACAGGTAAATGTCAACAGGTTGCAGTTGTTTGGTTGGCTGTTTTGGGTTTTTTTTGTTGTTGTTGTGTTGGGTTGGGGGGGCTGGATTTATTACACATGCATCAGTTAGACTCTACAAAACAAATTTAAAGTCACTGAAGTAAGCAGAAAGCCAATTCTATTCCCATCACACTAAGCCCATTCTAACATCCCATATATTTTCTGCATTATATCCTCAATTGTTTAAATTTGTACAGGAATTAATCATCTATAGTTTTAATAACAAAAATTAAAAGAAAATTAGGAGTTTACCCCTGCCAGCCAGCTGAACCCACTTTACAGTAATTTGTTAATCCTCACAACACTCATACGAAGTAAGTAAATAAAGATAATTTCCATTTTTTTAGAGATGAAGAGAGATGATGCAAGCAGTCGCAGTTGTTTTCTAAATGGACTGTATGTCACAATAATACATGTGAAATCTTAACCCATCAAAACGCTGTCTGTAGTTAAGACTAGCTTGAGTCACATATTCTGCTCTTCTGACCATGGGTTACATCTTCTTTATGAGCATCACAAATATTTGGAAATTTGCATAAACACCAGAGATCTGAAAGGCTGCTGTTGCTTCTATTTCTTTTGATAGTGAGGCTGCTGATAGGTTTTCATCTTCTGCTAACAGCAGTCCATAAAAAACTGAAGTACATTAAGGAACAAAGAAGCATAAAGTAAGACCCCAATGCATTTTGGAGACTGGAATGTGTGGTTAAATGACAGCCTAAACAGAGACAATTGGAAAATACTGTTAAAGTAGACGCATACGTCAAAACTCCTCAGCAGGCAGAGCTAAAATGGCAGAATGATGAGGGCGGGCATTTATTTCCTAAATCAGAGTTTAATGAAAAATTTGAGCAGTCAAACATTCATCTAATAAGATTGAAAGTAGTATCACAAGGCATCAAGATTCAGAGCACTATGTATTTTACTGGAAGTAATTAAATGTAATTATAGGAGTAACTGCTTTAATGAAAGAAACAAATATCTTTCCACGATATTTATTAGTGTTTCTTCCCTTCACATTTCTTCAAATGGCTGGAATATCTGATATTTCAATATACAAATATACAAAATACAGAATACAAATCTCTGAATATTCATTTTCACTGGAATACAAAACCGCATTGTAAGTTATACAGTAGGCGTGATTCATGTACAAACCCAGAAAAGGTCCTTAGATATATAGGAAGCTGTGTAAAGGAAAAAAAAAAAACCCAACCCAAAACAAGGGGAGAATATTCAAGGGGTATGGGAATAAAGGAGCTGTCCTAAGGTATATAGGCAGAGTTATGTGTATTATTGAACATGAATACAAAAAAATTCTATTTCATGAATTGAGATTCTGAAAGAAGAGAAGACCTAGAAAACTGGAGAAGAATGCAATGCTCAGAGCTAGCAATCTTCTGTGAAGCATGAAACAGTGAAACAATCCATGCATGAACGCTGCTCAGAAACAAAGGTCTGGCAGTCATTCTGTCAATGGAATTCTCTAAACACTTTTTACTTTCAGTAAGATGGAAACAAGCATGAAGGAATTTAAAGTCACTAAAATAGGCATTAAGGCAATCCCACTTATGAAGGGGGAGTTGTGAAGATAAATTAAAAATTTCAATAAAATGAGTCATCTCACCCAACTTTACAGAAATATCTTATACTTTATTTGTGCCTACAGTGTAAAATCTTCCTCTCCACTCACCAGTCCTTTACAGATAGGGATGCAATTGCCTGCCATGGTCTGTGTTTTCCCAAGTCACATTAGTAGCACATTTTTCCAGGAACTAGCTCAGTAAGAAACTTTTAACATTATCTATGACATAGCTGCATTTTTTATTTACATTTAGAGCCAACAATCCTAAACTACCTGCTGGCAGAAAAATTAAGCAAAAGGCAGTTAAAGCAGTAAGGGAATTAATTTATAATCACAATCAGAAAAGTTTGCTGTTAAATGTTTAACAAAAGCATGTTCCCATTCCTCCAACCAAGAAAGACACTGTCAAATTATAGCACTTCCTTATGCCAGGGTGTCTGCCAGTAGGAAGCTCAGAACAAAACAATTTTAACCAAACATACCCTGTATCAGGCACATGACTTGCTCCTAGATAGTTCTTAGCTGTACAGTCATAAGAAAAATTCATTTTGTTCATTACAACATGTTGGAAATATATGTAAAATGCTCTCCTTTCCTCCCGCCCAAAAAATTACAGCTATGATAGCTGATGACAAAGATAAGATAAAATGACTGGAAGCACAAATAGCATTGTTGCATAGCAACTGTTGATGTACATATGGTGATGTTTATGGAACAGAATGTAGTTCATATTTAATGCTGAAATAATACTGAAATCAGCCTAGACAGCAAGTTCTAGACAGCAAGAGACAACAGTGCTTTGGATCCCTCTGCAGTCATCAGAGAAGCCACACTTCCCGCCAACTTTGCTAAAGTGATGTTCAGGAACAACACCGCACGTCTTTAGTCATTTGCCCAGCAATGAAGACGATGCGATGTCGCACATGTACAAACAGTCTTGCAAAGAAAGTAGGATGATATTTTGTAACTAGTACTTTCAGGAGTGCATTGTACTACTCTATATTATTCATTAGAGCTCTTTCAAAATACAGAAACAGGAAAAGAAAAGAAAGAGGAGAAACCCCAGAGTTAGTCTAAACAGAAAGTGCACCACATGTGAAAGCCAGCATAGACCAGATTTTTAATAGTATCTGGGATGGGATCCTCTTTATCCAGCTGTACATTAGCTCAGACCTAGTACACACAATGCAGAAGACCAAGATACTGCAATTCATTAGACTTCCAACTTAAGAAATGGCACCTCAGAAGAGCCTACTGCTGTCCATTAACTAATAATGGACCGTCAGAGATGCAGAGGTTTACAATCTAAGAACCAAAGGATTTCTTCCAACTACAACAGGTATTAGAAGCACGTTTAGTTAAGACAAAACAAAACAAAACAACCCGCAGAGACTCCATTCAGAAGTCTAGAAATTAGATCATGCAGAAAATATTACTTGTCAGGTTTGATCTCTTTTCCTTGCTCTGACCAGGCAAGTCAACATGGCATGCTGAATTGTCCAGAATATGTAAACTCTCTGCAGCATCTTCCCTGATTACAAAATATTTCAGAGACAGCTTTGTCATCCCTCACTCATTTTCTGACTCAAAAGAGAAGGCCACTACAACAGGATTAGAGGACAGCACAGAGAAAAGATCACAGGGCTTTTAAAATGCTCCAGAAAACTGAAAAAAAAAAAAAAAAAAACCCCACAAAAATAAACCCCCACACACTTTATGTAAAAAATCCAACTGTTTTAGGCAATTTGCTCAACTTTAGAGAAGTTCAGTCATACAATCATAGAATAGTTTGGGTTGGAAGGGACCTTTAAAGGTCATCTAGTCCAGCCCCCCTGCAGTAAGCAGGGAAATCTTCAACTAGATCAGGTTGCTTAGAGCCCTTGTTCAACCTGACCTTCAATCTTTCCAGGGATGGCGCATCTACCACCTCTCTGGGCATCCTTTGCTAGGGTTCCACCACCCACATTGTCAAAAATTTCTTTGTCCCATCTAGTGTAAATCTGCCCTCTTTCAGTTTAAAGCCATTACCACTTGTTCTATTGCAACAGGCCCTGCTAAAAAGTCTGTCCCCATCTTTCTCATAAGGCCCCTTGAAGTACTGGAAGGCTGCAATAAGGTCTCCCTGGAGCCTTCTCTTCTCCAGGCTGAACAACCCCACCTCTCTCAGCCTGTCTTCACAGGAGAGGTGTTCCAGCCCTCAGATAGTCTTCATGGCCCTCCTCTAGACCCACTCCAACAGGTCCATGTCTTTCCTGTGCTGAGGGCTCCAGAGCTGGACGCAGGACTGCAGCTGGGGTCTCACCAGAGCAGAGGGGCAGAATCACCTCCCTCGACCTGCTGGCCACGCTGCTTTGGATGCAGCCCAGGATATGGTTGGCCTTCTGGGCTGCGAGCGCCCACTGCTGGCTCATGTCCAGCTTTTCATCCACCAGTACCATCAAGTCTTTCTTGGCAGGGCTGCTCTCAATCCCTTCATCCCCCAGCCTGGATTGACACTGGGGGTTGCCCCGACCCAGGTGCAGGACCCTGCACTTAGCCTTGTTGAGCCTCATAAGGTTCACATGGGTCCATTCCTTGAGCCTGTCCAGGTCCCTCTGGATGGCATCCCGCCCCTCAGGTGTGTCAACCACACCTCTCTGGTGTCATCTGCAAACTTGCTGAGGGTGCACTCAATCCCCCCATCTATGTCACTGATGAAGATATTAAAAAGTACTGGTCCATTCAATATGGACCCCTGAGGGACACCACTCATCACCAATCTCCATCTTGACATTGAGACATTGACCATGACCCTCTGGATGCAACCATCCAACCAATTCCTCATACATCCAACAGTCCACCCATCAAATCCGTAACTCTCCCATTTAGAGACAAGGATATTGTGGGGGGTCATGTCAAAGGCCTTACAGAAATCCAGATAGACAATACCAGTAGCTCTTT